>NW_020220277.1:0-1238 GCF_003070985.1 Temnothorax curvispinosus | reverse complement strand
TCTCCTAAGACAATTTAATGTAGGATTTCCTAGTTATAGCCCATACAGGGCCCAGTTTGGTCACAATTTTTCTCCCAAGACAGTTTAATTAGGATTTCCTAGTTGTAGCCCATACAGGGCCCAGTTTGGTCACGATTTTTCTGCCAAGATAATTTAATGTAGGATTTCCTAGTTGTAGCCCATACAGGGCCCAGTTTGGTCATGATTTTTCTCCCAAGACAGTTTAATGTAGGATTTCCTAGTTGTAGCACGTACAGAGCCCAGTTTGGTCACGAATTTCCTTCCAGGACAGTTTAAGGGG
This sequence comes from Temnothorax curvispinosus, assembly GCF_003070985.1. NCBI lineage: Eukaryota > Metazoa > Arthropoda > Insecta > Hymenoptera > Formicidae > Temnothorax > Temnothorax curvispinosus. The sequence goes on along the minus strand of NW_020220277.1, from coordinate 937 downwards.
ATCCTAAAGCCGTTTGTATTACCGACCAAATTCCATATATCTGTCCCTGTATAGACAATGATAGACAAAATTATAGGTTATATTGCATTTTTCACAGATAACTTTTTTGTTTAGAGTCTAAACCTAATTCTGACAACGGTATCAATACATTGTAGAATTTTTATATAAAGCGTTTTCGCAAGTTGACGCATTGTTATATGCAGTTCCTAAAATTATTTTTATTCTCGGTATAAAATCACGTGGAGAATCAACTTTGGAGAAGGATTTTTAAATCCGTAAAGCCAAAAAAAAGATATCTGTGCAAAACAGATGTCGGTATTACAAACGACTTTAAGATCCCCTTAATGTAGGATTTCCTAGTTATAGCCCATATAAAGCCTTTTTGGAAATATATTATATATCCAATTCAAAATTTTATTGCTCTTTTTAAACTGAATTTGTTTCTTAAGATAATTTTTGAAAAATTATATATTTGCGCTGGTTGACATATGTAGACTAAATATAACACTAACATTAAATTAAGAAGTGGTCTACCACGTAAGGCAGTTGGCTCACGATCCAGAGGTCCCGAGTTCGATCCCACCAAGGTAAGTGTTTTTTTCAGATACGAGAAAATATTTATAGTCATAGATTGCATCTTAAGAAACAAATTCAGTTAAAAAATAATAATAAAATTTAAAATAAATAATTTTTATGGAAATTTCTACTCGGGTATAGGCTCGACTTATGAAGCCAACATTGGCCCAAGTTCGGAAAGCAATAAGGGCCCTAGATAAAAAAGCGTGACATTCCGAAATGGGGCCAAGGTGGGCGTCCATACATGGGCCTCAAATAAAGTAAGGAAGCCCTTTCAGGGCCCAGTTACAGCCTAGGAAAAATTTCTACACGGGCTGCACGTGGAAACCCGATTACGCAGTTATGCCATGAGTGGGAATAA
>NW_020220276.1:0-1269 GCF_003070985.1 Temnothorax curvispinosus | reverse complement strand
AATTCTTTGTTGTTTTTTCTGTGGAGGTACATCCGGCCGATAATTATTATTCATGAAAGAGCCATACAAATGTTATAGAATTGAGCGCTGATGACAGACAGCTATAATTTATGACCTACAATTGTCAAATCCTTTGAAGAGCTCGAGATAAGCAAATAGCTTACAACTGAGACCCAAAGGGTCTAAGGGATATCACGTTTCTGTGACGTAGAAGTAGAAGAGGAAGAAATGATAGAGAAAAAAGAAAAAGCGATAGAAGAAAACGATGAAGAAGAGCGTTAAAATCATAGTATGCTCAAGCAAGCAAGCGAGCAACTTGAAAATATGGAGCAATCCGATCGACTGAATTTGATGGAAGAATTAAGTGCGTGGGAACAATTCAATGCGTGGGAAGAATTAAATGCGTGGAATATCAAGGTAAATATACAAATTAATATTAAAAATAATGGAGTGTGACGTGATATAATTTTGCGACATAATTTTGTGACATCATAATTTTGTGTCAAGGGTTTCCACAGTATGGAGGCAGTGGAAGGTTTCGGTCTGAGGCTCACGCGGAAGGATCTCTACACGCTGGCCGACTCAAATTGGCTGAACGACGAAGTGATAAACTTTTATATGAACCTGCTGATCGCCCGAGGAACATCTTCCGACGCGTATCCGAAAGTGCACGCGCTGAACACGTTTTTTTACCCAAAACTTCTGTCGGGCGGCCACTCGTCGCTAAAGCGATGGACTAGAAAGGTGAACATATTTGCGCAGGATCTTGTGGTTGTGCCTGTACATTTGGACGTTCACTGGTGTATGGCAATAATAGATTTTCGCGATAAGACGATTGTTTATTACGACACTATGGGCAGTGATAATCCGAAATGTCTGGCTGCGCTAAAACTATATTTACAAAATGAGTGTCTTGACAAAAAGAAACAACCTTATGATATGAGTGATTGGGAATTTTATTCCGCCAAGAACATTCCGCAACAGACGAACGACAGCGATTGTGGTGTATTCTCTTGCATGTTTGCCGAGTACGTCTGTGCAAACAGGGAGATAATGTTCACGCAGGACGACATGCCGTACTTTAGAGACAAAATGTTTAGAGCAATAATAAATGGTAAACTTTTGTAAAAATTATATAATGAATAAATATTTGAAATATAAAATACAAAAATGTGTGATTAATATATATATTCTTTCCATTAGTATTATACATACATACATGCATACATACATACATACATACATACATACATACATACATACATACAT
>NW_020220275.1:0-2515 GCF_003070985.1 Temnothorax curvispinosus | reverse complement strand
CCGGAGTTTTCGCTGGAGTTCTGGGCTACCCCCCGAAAAGTTCTATTAACAACTTTTAGGGTCCGAAACGCTCCGACCAATATTTCAAAAGTTACAGCTCTTCAAAGGGTCATGTCACGTCTGACGGTATAATCACTGTTATATTCCAGCCGCATAAATTTTTCGATTTCTATCCTCCTTGCCCAGCATTTGAAAACAACATTATAATATAATTATTACTTTTTAAAGTAACTGTCACAATAATCATTACTCAGCTGATGCGAGCACGCGTTCTTAAAGTAGCTGACACGAGCCTAGAGAACATGGCTGCCTAAAGGCATCCTTTCAAGCTTAAGCCCCATTTTCATGAATCACATTATAAACTTTTGGACAATCGCTTGTTAAAATTCCCCAGAATCTCTAAAATTGATCGTAAATGGATATTACTAGAGGCCTAGATAATCAGAGAAGCGACAACTCTCTACCCCCACCTAAAGTCCTATACCCCCACCATGGTTCCCATCGGGCCCGCAGCTGATCGCTTGTGAAAAAACTAACCTCTGAAGCGTCGTCTACAATACGCGGAGTAAAAAATAAGAGTAGGCGTAAGAAGTGAGAAGTAAGTGTAAAATAAAGCTAAAATAAAGGCGTAAGCAAAATAAATTATTTTTATTTCTTAGTCCAACTTTAGCTCTTACACTTACAAGCGTACTATGAAGTAAGAGTAAGAAATAAAAATGACTTATTTTGTTGATGCCTACTCTAGTACTTTTACTTATATCTTATTGAAATGATAAAGTAAGTAATGTTATTATCATAATGTGACATTTGTTTTGTTCATTGTCTAGGAACCAGTTCATGAAATAAAAATGGAAAAATAATGTAACGAGACTGATACTACTTCTGTTCAAATGAATATTCTGCAAAGGTCAGTATTAATAGCCGCTTTTGGAAAACAAAGCAATCAGTGAGCGGTCAGTGATTATTGGCCTGTACTATTAGATCTTTTTTAGACCAATTACATTGACCAGTTACTTAGCTGTTGTGCAACCGTTATTTCCTGAACGTACCCAATGTCATGTGCTTACAATTGTATAAAATGTCAATTAAAATTTTCATTTGTGTTATAACGTATGTTACAGATTCGTGCTATTGAAGAGAGACATTCAATCCCTTTTCTACTTTTCAAAACAAAATGTTATACAATTGAGGAACTGAAATTGCAGTGTAGCAAAGCATCACAAGTTCTTCAAGAGCTGAGAGTTGAACGTGACTTAGGCCTGCAGCAGTTATATGTAAGATGTTCAGTGAGATTGCCAAAATGGAGAAGACATTGCGTAAGTTACAGTCTACTGCTACTAAATGTAATTCCAAGAAGTGTACAACAAGGAAATAGACCTAAACACTTGTGTTCATTGTGTCATATTATTTGTAATATTTTTCTGATTACGAGTTTTATAATTATCCGTTATATTTGTTATACCTCATACTGTCTTTAAAATAAATGGCAATCATACATAATGTGTTTACTTTTTTATTCGAGCCTTGTCATAACATAAATACATAACATATATGTATATTCGTAATTCGTAAAAAAAAAATTATAATAGTAATACTGAATTTCGAACTTATAAAAGAAAATAAAATTGCACGATATAAATACATATGATATAAATACATGTATAAAGTTTCTTGGTTGTCCAGTATATCAGCAGTGGTTGCACCCAACTAAAAAAGAATGCATAAACAAATATATACAAAAGGTCGACCACAATTTCAAATAAACCTGGAAAAGGAAAGAAAATACCTTTACCTGATTATTGCAATCATTGTCGGAATCTTTTTGTGCCACTGATACTGTCATGTCCTCTTGCAATAAAGCCGATGATGCAGTTAGTCTACTCGTCAACAATGGATGTTTGGTTGATGGCGTTGAACAAGATGTAGATTCATTATCGATGGTTTTCATTGCATGTGTGACATCACTATGTTCATCTTTCAACCATCTTATACTCAGCCATAATTCCTCACCTTTATGAGTATTTCCTACTTCTAAACAGTCCTGTACCTGCTGGGAGAATGTATTTTTCAGAAAAAAAATTATTTTTACAAACACTATGGCTGCGTTCCAATATTCTCACTACCAGTACTAAAAATCTATAGTTTCCGTTACGTATACTATAGATTTTCAGTACTGGCAGTGAATATCGGAACGCAGCATATATGATATTTTGGCACAAAAGTGATAAAAATCGAGAGAATACTTACTTCATCACAAGTTAATATTTTCAAGCAGTATGCATGCTCATTCTCTTTTTCTTTACCTATAATAGGGATATTTGTTATATTCTTCAAACATTGTGCGGTTTGTCGAAATCTTCGTATAATTTTTGGATTACAATGATTTTCACTGTCTTGAATTTCCTCTATTTGCAATGAGGGAATAGCAGATGTTTTCAGCCTTCGAAGAATTCCATTTCCTCTTGTGAGCTCCACATAGTCCTCAGGAACAAAGTGCAACTGCAACAAAATAGAC
>NW_020220274.1:0-4565 GCF_003070985.1 Temnothorax curvispinosus | reverse complement strand
AACTTTTAATATTGATCCCGTAGTGATGGCTGTAATGGAACTCGTCAATATAAGAGCGTATGTTATCGTAAACGTTCTGCAAACATAGAACCGAGATTAAATTGTATAAACGTACAAATTATTTGTACTTAGAATTTACAGAAATTTATAATTAAACAATTTAAATACTAATTTATAAGTTCTATATGTTTTTTATGCAGCGGCGCCAACTTGGGAAAAATTTTAGGGGTGGGGGCAAAATGCGCGAAATTCTTATTTCAAATAATGGCTTTTTTTAGTAACCATTACATTATTTGGAGAGAAGGTGAAGTATACAAAAGTATGAAGATTATATGCTTACATGTACAACAAGATGTATGTACAAACAGAATATTTAATGTACGTACAAAATTGGAAAGAAAACTAACATTTATTCTAATTGTAAAAAGGTTGCATAACGGACTTCGTTTTGACTAATAAACTCGTTAGCAATAGCATTTAAATCTAACTTCATCGCCTCTTCGGATATGCAAGTACATGTAAAATGCTTAAGCAATTTAATTGATTTTGTGTCGTGGTACTTCGTAAATAAGTTAGAACCTTCTTCAAAAACAAAAAAACCGTTCGGTAGTATACGTAGTTATAGGGATCGTTAAAATTAATTTTACAAATTTGACCAACTTTGGCAGCAAATCCACAAGATATTGTATCTGCTGTAGTAAACGAACGACATTATCAAAATTCGTCATTTCAAAATTATTGTGGGGCAAAAAGTTTTCTGCCCCCACAAAGTCGGCGCCTATAGTTGTATGTTTAATAATTAGTTAAAATGATATTGAAGAAACTCCTTTAAAAAGCTGTTTAATAATTAAACAGAATGTTGAAAATTACCACATCTTCTTATACATAAAAATGATAATTCGGAAGTATATGATGAACGTAATTAGCAAGAAATAAATGGCCCGGAATTTGTGTTAAAGGTTAAAGGAACAACATTGATTAATAACATACTGATCAAATTCGGGCGATACAGAAATAATATATGCTTAACATATATAATAATATAAAGTATTACATAAACATTTTAAGTCGGTAATATTAATAGCTTAATATTGGGACGTTTTAATAAACATACGAACTCACCTGATAAACTTATCAAATTTCGTTTGGATAGCAACTTCATCCTCGTTTCGAGGTTTATGTGGTGCTTTCAGCAATGATTCCACTACGTTAATGATCGCATTTCGACGTATCACAACGAAAGTCGCTTTACAACAAATGTTAACATAAGACAAGAACAATAGTGTATTAGCGGCAAAATCATCGATATTGTCGACAACAAGTAATATATCCAAAAATTGAGTTAACACCATAAAGTATTCCGAAGATAATACACCACAAGTAAATATACTATACAGCAGCTTGGCACCATTCGATGACCACTCAATAGGTCGCCATATACCACAAAATGTATGTATTAGAAAATTTAAAGAAAGTATTTGCATATTTGTATCTCTTTCTTTACAAACAATTTATTGAAGTATTTCACAAAAGTATAGCCTCTTTCTACATGTAAGGTATCTAAAAAAAAGTAGTTTACAGTATTGCAAAAAGCATTTTTTTTTTATAATTAATTAAATGTTCAGTGTAACGCAATAATAAGAAAAATTATATTTAATACAAAAGGTAAAATAATGTTGTATGAATAAGATTACGTGAAGTATTAAATTCCACAACCTGATTTAAATTGGAAACACTGAATACATAATCCGATTAAGAAAGATTTTATACGTTTAATGTACAGATCGCGTCTAATTGCTATCGCGGGATAAAAACTGGACAACCTGATTTAAACGTAATGCAATATATGATTTGTAAGATATAACTGCAATATAACTAGAAAGCAATACATTTATAAGCGTAATGCAATATATTTATAATAACACACCTTACTTCGGAATATCGGTTTCTCAGTATTGTGACTAATAATACAACAGAATTATAAAACAAATATACTGATACAAAATGTTATTTTATTATCGTAATGGTCAATAAATTTTACTTAAGTGTAACCGAGCACGTCTTGCGAGAGACTGTGTATAGCTTTATTCCCTTCAGCATCTTGTCAACCCTACTACAATTACCGCCATTAAAAAATCGACATGAAGTCATTTAAACATTTATTATGGAGTGCACGCTCTTTTCCGTTTATGCGAATACTACAATTTTATAAATTTTCTTACTTGCAATTGTCGAGAGATATCATCCTTTATATTCACACACGTTATTGTATTCCCGTTAAATGAAATATTTGTATATCTCCTGTCCATCGGAACTACGGAGAATATCGTACCTTCCGCATATATTATAGTTTCCCGTCTTATTACGTAAAAATACAATATGCGAGAGTAGCGATAAAAATGAAATGCATAATATACTCAATGTCAGAGCATATTTCTCAAGTTGCTTGTATACCTACGAGATATGACGAGTGTACAGGAAAACGACAATGTATTAATTCTATATTCAGTACATCACATATAGCATATAGCTGAGAAATTATTCTTTTCTGACTTTAATGCTAGAGCTGAAATTAGTGCTGCTTGTGAGTCAAATAAAAACGTGCATGATATTACAGTGTAAAATGTCTACGTGCAATGTTCATCGTAATCATCGTGTTAATGTTCTTAAAATCAAAATAAAAGTAAGGTTGAAATAAATACTCAAACAGAAATTTCCAGGTTTAGAAACATGTATTTCATTATATTTTGTACAATATTTGTATTCAATTTGCGTGCATTGACGCCATTATTCCTGGACTCGTAATACAGAGTAATATTGAAATAAATATCTAAACAGAAACTTTCGGATTTATTAACTAATTTATGAAAACCTACATAATCATTATTCCCAATTACACGTTTGGTTATTTATACTTTACTGTGTAAGTACATTAAATGCCGAGTATGACGCTTTCAAGATCTGAAAGGAAAATTAGAGAAATAAAATAGAAAGCAATGCAGTTATACAAATTTTGACTTGTACGTTTTCCGACATGCACCATAAATGTGCAGTCATTGATATAATTTCGCGCACAAGTATTTATTTTGTTATCAAAATATTTATCACAACAAGACTACTAACACTGCCGTAAGATTCAAGAGAAAGGGTTATCAAAAAGCTGCTTGTGAACGTTATAGGAATTGTGGTTCGCATCATGATTAACAGCAAGTTCTTTTGTTCGTTAACTGGTAGTAATGGCCAGTCCGTGCAATATATAGCGTCTCCTACACTTGTACTCTGACAACACAATATAATTAAATTTAACACTTCGTAATAATACTGAATAATTATTAATATCTTTTAACATTACTAGCATAACATATGTATATATGCGTACACATATGTGTATAATATAAATATGTATATAAAAAAATTTTTATATTATACGCATACAAGTCGATTATTTTCAAGTTTACATATAAAGCGCTAAATTATCTTTCGAAAGCTTGTAAAAAAGTGAGTTATAACAGGTAAAGCACTTGCAAGTTCTTATTTCTTAACTAAGGTACATCATTATGATATGGATTGTAGACTATATCAATTGTTACCTTAAGAATGACTTCGTTTGCAGACCAACAATAAATGTAGATTTGTAGAAACATGCAAAGGGTATATCCCAAAAAATTCGCTAATGCAAACAGTTCATTAATATACATTGTCAAGTAATAAATGCATGTACATAATACCAATATGCTTTCAAAGAATTGAAAGAAGATCACTTGGTTGTATATAGTGTTTACCGTTTTAGCGTATCTATAATCGTTTCACGTTAGTTCTGCATATACTGGATATGAGTAAAGCAATTACACTTTCAATATATAATTTTATAACATGGTTTGTACAAATCCAAAAATTGTAAAAAAAATGTTAGCTTGTATCATTTACTAAAACTAAATCTACTCAATTCTAAGCGAGCATTTAGATCTATTTTTCATTTTATGTCCCACACAATTAATCGCGGAATATCCGTATAATAAAGTCACGCTGAAATGCAAGCTCCGTTCTCTTAACAATTGTATATTGTTATTAAATAACGTCAGTTATATGATCTTTTTACTTTCAACACCTTTTCGTCATAAATCTTGAAAATTATACCGCCATAGAGACAATAGTGATTTTTAAGTACAGAAATTCAAGCATTCAAATACGCAGACACTCAATCGCGCACGCACACATAAAAAAACATTTGAATATAAACATGCATATAAACACCTGTCATAACTCACTTGTAAATGATGAGATGATGACGTACGATTTCCGATATCTCCATTTCGTCCTTATTCGACGTCAAAAGTTTACGTCCCAGATCTCTAATTGTTTTATTAATTATTAATTTGTGAAGACGACTCTCGAAAATTTCAAGTTGGGCACACGTTTGCAAAAACAATCCGAAGATTAGAGTATCCATGCCGACATCTATGTAACAGGCGAAAAGTGTATTTATGATTTGTTGAATAGATATAAACCAGAACACCATAGGTGTATTGGAATCCCATGGGAGCCATACTCGATTAGGTAAATGA
>NW_020220273.1:0-1213 GCF_003070985.1 Temnothorax curvispinosus | reverse complement strand
AGAGAGAGAGAGAGAGAGAGAGAGAGAGAGAGAGATGTTGGAAATAGTGACTTCAAGGCGCTCGATCCTTATATTTTATTGGTTAGTATTGTGATTAATGATATTAAACGTTGCATGAGTGTTATATTTATAATTAATTATAAAATATATAATTTATAATTAATAGTTACAGAAGTAACGAATTAAAATGTATATACGTATAAACGTATATACATATATTCCAACTTAATAAACTGCGCGCCGATTATTTGTCGGACTTGAAACACAGCTATCGTTGGAACATTAATATTTTTTACAATAATTTCTTTACAGTTTTTTAAATAGTTAAATCGTGTAGATTTAATTCCGGGAAGGCAAGTGTATTAATGTTCCAACGATAGCTGTGTTTCAAGTCCGACAAATAATCAGCGCGCAGTTTATTGCGCCCATCGTGTGCTACTTTCGCCCCTTGGTGCACAATATACTATAATCGATTCGATTATTTTTATGTTACAGAAAATATCCACGCGCGGGAAGGAGTATCTTCGCATTTACCCAAGCAAAACTCTTCTTCTGCTTGGGTAAAAATTCAAAGACGGGGAAGCTAACGTACTCTCGACCGCCGAATTAATTGAATAAACGAACCGCAGCCGGTTCGTCGCGTTTGCTTCGGGAGTGCCGTTCAAGTAATCGGACTAAAGGACTTTTTTTAAACGGGAGTGCCGTACAGTATCGCGCGAGAAAGACTTTTAATGAAATTAGTCCGCGCGCGATTGTAGTTTATATTATCCGCGAGTGTTTCTCGCGAGTGTCCTGTGCGGTGAGAGGAGGAAGCCTGACGTCCTGAGAGGAGGAGGAGGTCTAGAGAGAGACATCGGGCACCGACGGAGCAACCTTGGGGTAAGTATCATCTCTTAGCTACGTAAAATTGATAATATGTCTCCATTTATTCGAATTGTTTTATTTAAATTTTGATAAGTTAAAAGTAATTAAAGAAAGAGAAGTTATCTAAAATGTTATTCTTGCAAAGATCTTTTTCGATAAACAGATAATTGTATTGCTAAATATTTTATTGAAAGACGAATTAGAGACGGTAAGAATCAACTTTTCAAATGTTAATAATTTTGAGCGGTTTTTAAATTTAAATCTTCTGTTTGTATGTTACAGTGTCACCGTAGCTACGTGGCTGCATAACTCCGCCCGTTGCGCATCGAATCGGTGAGTCAATAAATAA
>NW_020220272.1:128616-133941 GCF_003070985.1 Temnothorax curvispinosus | reverse complement strand
AAAAAATGTTTTCTTGATAATATTACTTAAAATAAATAATATTCTACATTCTAATTATTCGATTCTTCAGTTAAGAATATAAAATTAAAACAAACATTTGATTTGCTAATTATTTTGATAGGACAAGTCAAGGCTATGACGCAGATCACAGTGCGTAATATCAGAAATAACTGATTTATTCGTCGTTTTCATACATCGATCCGTAGGTTTCGGCTCAGCTTTGAGCCATCTTCAGCAGTAGTTGCACAAGTTAAGTTACACGTTCTCCGTACCGTGTGGTGAGTTTACTGATTCCAAATATCAGAAACATAGACCAATTGAGCCATATCCGTAAATTTGTTCAATTAATGTCGAGATATTAAAAAAATCCTTTAGGAAACTCATCATTCGGTCTGAAAAACGTGGAATACAGAGCCATGTACATAATGAATACTCTATGCGAGAAGACTTAACGATCTTATCGACAACGACACACAGCAATGATATGAAAGGTCCTGCAAGAAGAGGCATGTCGTAGGTCAATACACCGGCGAGAATTATAACAAAGCACGATTTGACACCGTCTCAAAATGACACGGATTTTTTGCATCATGCATATGTCACGGTTTTGAGCAAATTGTAATCCATGCTCATGAACTTTGGTCGTTGGCAAATCGGGGTTTTACTATTGATACGTGCAATATTGTGACGGTGTCAAATCGTATCTTTGTTATAATTCTCGTCGGTGTGTTGACCTACGACATGCCTCTTCTTGCAGGACCTTTCATGTCATTGCTGTGTGTCGTGTCGATAAGATCGTCAAGTCTTCTCGCACAGAGTATTCATTATGTACATGGCTCTGTATTCCACGTTTTTCAGACCGAATGGTGAGTTTCCTAAAGAATCTTTTTAATATCTCGACATTAATTGAACAAATTTGCGGATATGGATCTATTGGCCTATGTTTCTAATACTTTGAATCAGTAAATTCGCCATATGGTACGGAGAACGTGTAACTCAATTTCTGTAACTACCGCTGAAGATGGCTCAAAACTGAACCGAAACGTACGGATCGATGTAATGTATCAAAATGACGAATAAATCAGTTATTTCTGATATTACGCACTGTGATCTGCGTCTGACCCTCATAGTTTTGACTTCTCCTATTTTAATCTCGAGGTTCCTCATATTACGTTATTTATTTTTTTTAACTTTCTTTGATAGAATTTTATTATGCTTCTTGAAGGAGTATAAATTCTTCTTTCGAGTACATGATAAAGACTCTTTCTAAAATTTGTACATTTTATAACTATTATCAAGAAAATATTCTTTCTTAAAGACAACCGTTACTTATTAAAAGAAAAAAGTAAATTGAGTAATCGCTTTTTTAAGCAGTAGAATTGATATTTTCTTGTGTATGCATGTACACACGTATGTACATACGTGCGCACAAAAAAATTTTCTATGTCGTTAGAAAATTTTACTATCATCGCTTAGAACGGGGGCCCGGCGTTACGCGCCGCTCGTGCGTGATCGCCGCCGCTTGTTGTAAACAACTGCCCGCGCGCGGACCGCGGGGCGGTCGTATCTCACGGCGCGCTTGGATTTGGCGATGGGCCGGGCCAATACGGCGATTTTTAATTATTAATAACTCATAAACTATTGAGAAAATTGCAAAATGGTACAAGACTTTTCGACTCAGTTTGGCTCGTTCTATCTAAATACGAGAAAAGTCCCCACGATTTACGGACACCCTGTATATATATATATATATATATATAAGACTAGATTTTTCGCCCGCGCTTCGCGCGGGCTTAAAATCTATTCCCCTCTCCCCAAACTCACTCATTAATTAGGAGCACCTTTGATATTCTTTCTCCTCAATCTCTAACCTATATCTTCGAATTCTTTTTTAAAAAATAAAAAATAATAGATAATATTATAGATGCAGAGATTAGCATATTGTCAAATATTACAAAAATGTAAACTCTTATATTAAAGTCTTTAAATTTTATTTTTGCTTGCGCCTCGCGCGTTTTCACTCTCCGTTGACCCGCCATTATTAACTCTCTTTCATTTTCTTTCATTTTATTTTTTCTTTTCAAAATAATCAAAAAATTAGAAAAATTTTGGCACCGGTTTCAAGAAAATTAATTTATTAATAAAAAACTACCCATTAATAAAAAATTAAACTTATCCTCCAAAAATTAAAAAATTTTTGACACACTTTACTCCTATTTCATATATAATTCTTTAAGATTTGGTCAATTAATTCCCGAAAAATTGGAAAAATTTTGTAACCGGTTCCCAAAAAAATCGGTAACGAAAAATTATACACTTTATAGCAATCTCCGGGAAATTTTACCTCTATTTTATATGTAATTCTTTAAGATTTGGTCAATTAATTCCCGAAAAATTGAAAAAATTTCGTAACCGGTTTCCCAAAAAATCGGTAACGAAAAATTATACACTTTTTAGAGCAAACCCCAGGAAATTCTACCTTTATTTCATATACAATTCTTTGAAATTCGATTAATTAACTCCCGAGAAATTTGAAAAATTTTGTAACCGGTTTCTACAAAAATCAGTAACGAAAAATTATCTATAAAAATTATCCATAAAAAAAATTTAGCTTGATATCTCAAAATTTACGGAAATTGGAGCAGAAATCCGAAACCCCTTTATTATTAGCAATTTTTCTATAAACTCATTATAGCCATCCTCAAAAAATTAGAAAATTTTGAAAAAAATCGATTATGAAAAATTATACACATCTTTGCCATCTCCAAAAAATTAGAAAAATTTGGGCATTGTTTTTAAAAAAGTAACGAAAAATTATCTCTAAAAAAATTCAGCTAATATCTCAAAATTTGAGGAAATTATAATTATTATTATAATTATTTAGATATAATATTTTTTTAAAAAATATAAATATTATTAAAAAGAATTTTATTTTACACCCACGAAATATACGTTTTGCAATATTGAATAAAACTCAATTAATTATTAATTAATATTTATAATCACAATTTTTGTAATCTTCTATTTCCTTCATCCAATCTTCTGAGATCAAAATATTAATATCGTTAGCTATCGCAGTGCGTAGTTAAGGCTCGTCCAAAATTAATATAATTTTATACACATCATTTTAGCCCTTTTTTATTAGCAATTTTTCTAATTCTATTACATTCTTTAGTTTTTTCTACCCCTATCTATATAATTCTTTCAGATTCGGTCAATTACAATTTGCGAAAATTAGAACAATCACGTACATTGTTTTAAACAAAAATCGGAAATTCCTTTATTAATATCAATTTTTTAATTCTATTAAATTCTTAAGTTCTTTTACCCCTATTTCATGTATAATTCTTTAAGATTCGGTCTTAAATTTCTGAACCGGTTTCCAAAAAGATCGGTAACGAAAAATTATACATTCCCCGGGAAATTCTACCCCTATTTCATGTATAATTCTTTAAGATTTGGTCTTAAATTTTGTAACCGGTTTCCAAAAAGATCGGTAACAAAAAATTATACACTCCCCGGGAAATATTCTACCCCTACTTCATATACAATTCTTTGAGATTCGGTCAATTAATTCCCGAAAAATTGAAAAAATTAAAAAAACCGGTTTCCAGAAAATTGGTAACAAAAAACTATACACTTTATGGCACTCACCGGGAAATTCTACCCCTACTTCATATACTTTTGGTAAAAATTAGGTCCACTAACGAATGAGTAGTCCGCGGTCAGAAATACATACATACATACATACAGACGGTACTTATATAATAGTATGATGATAAGATAAGATAAGATGTATGTATATATATATATACTAGTACTTTCAAAAGTCATGTGCCCCGTTTTGAAATCCAAGATGGCTGATCCAATATGGCGGCTAAAAGCCTGAAAATAGAAGAAAAATCTACATAATTTAACGTAATCATGTTTTTAAATATTGATTCGGTTTTGAAATGGTTTGGTGAGGAGTTTTTAATGTCTGTGATGTTGAATCTGGGAGCTAGTTAAAGTTTGGAACGTTCCTGGAGCGATTAAAGTTTGGAACGTTTCTGGATTTTTTAAAAATGATTTGTCCCGTTTCTCCTTTGGCACAGAGACATTTCTGAGTGATAAATACGAAATACATAAGAGACCGAACCGATACACCCTGCGGAAGACACCCTTATACTCAAAAAACCTACCCCCCGACCACTTTAAATATTCTGGCTACGCTTAAAACGATTTGTCCCATTTCTCCTTCGGCACAGAGCAACTACTAAATGCCACACACAAAATACATAAGAGACCGAACCGACACACCCTGCGGAAAACACCCTTATACTAAAAAAACCTACCCCCGGACCACTTTAAATATTCTGGCTACGCTGAAAACGATTTGTCCCATTTCTTCTTTGGCACAAAGCAACTTATAAATTTCCCGTAAAATTCATAATTTATTGCATATCCTCATAGGGTTTGCAACCTACTACCAATACTATCTTTCTCCTCTCACTTTAACCCTTTGGACCAACGGCTTAACGTCTCTTTCCGAAAGACGGAGCCCAGTTTTCTCCGCACAAGAGCAATGGGACAAATTGTTTTCGGCGTAGCCAGAATATTTAAAGTGGTCCGGGAGTAGGTTTTTTGAGTATAAGGGTGTCTTCCGCAGGGTATATCGGTTCAGTCTCTTATGTATTTTGTGTGTGGCATTTAGTAGTTGCTCTGTGCCGAAGGAGAAATAGGACAAATCGTTTTAAGCGTAGCCAGAATATTTAAAGTAGTCGGGGAGTAGGTTTTTTGAGTATAAGGGTGTCTTCCGCAGGGTGTATCGGTTTGGTCTCTTATGTAATTCGTATTTATCACTCAGAAATGTCTCTGTGCCAAAGGAAAAATGGGACAAATCATTTTTAAAAAATCCAGGAACGTTCCAAATTTCAATCGCTCCAGGAACGTTCCAAACTTCAACTAGCTCCCAGATTCAACATCACAGACACTGAAAACTCTTTACCAAACCATTTCAAAACCGAATCAATATTTAAAAACATGATTACGATAAATTATGTAGATTTTTCTCCAATTTTCAGGCTTTCAGCCGCCATATTGGATCAGCTATCTTGGATTTCAAAACGGAGCACATGACTTTCGAAAATACTAGTAAAGACTAATTTTTTGAGCTATCGAACGTCTTCGTAGGTCGCTTCAAATTTTGGGCAGACAAGTGATCCGGTTGACGTGAAACGTCCCTATACATCACATATATATATAAACCAGCTAGTATATATAGTATAGTATATATATAGTATATATATATATATATATATATATATATATATATATATATATATA
>NW_020220272.1:79748-128516 GCF_003070985.1 Temnothorax curvispinosus | reverse complement strand
ATATATATATATATATATACATATACATACATATCTTTTATATAGATTTATAAAATTCTTGTTCTTATATTGTGTTACTCATTATTTTAAGAAAAACCTGTTTATTTTTAGCACAATTAAAGTACCTTCAAAATTAAATTAAGACAATAAAAACGAAAGCAATCAGTTCATGTTAGTTGACTCTTCTCAGATATATGCGATAAGATAATAAACTTATCGTACTCACAACACAAATCATCGGCGTAGTCACTGTCCAGCAAAATTTCCACCACATAAGAGGATAGTATCCAATCATATCGTGCAGACCATCGTAGAATCGGGTTACGCCAAACGCCCAACTGATTGATATGCACTCGAAGAAGATGAGGAAGAGTAAACAGAAGCCGGAAACGGCGTACGAATCGAGGATTTGGAAAACGTACATGCCACCTTGAGAAATACACGACAATCCGATGACATAGGATAGGGCGCACACGAGGGCGATAAACAACTCCTTGCGACGACGTAATTTCTGAGGCCACTCGTCCACCTGAAGAAGAATCGATCAATTAACAACTTAAAACGCGAATATTTTTTTCTCACTAAAAAAAAGGAATTTCTTGAAGTTAGAGTCGAACCAAGTCAAATATTTCAAATCTCAAAGAGTATAAGCTAAGAAAAAAGGTAATTAAATTTCCAATTTCTTCTAGTTTAAAAGTACAACTTTCTGAGACTTGATAACTTTTTATTGAGGATTAGAGTGAGAAAAGTTAGTGAGAAAAGTTAGAAGTTAAGTTTGAAAAACAAATACTATAGCCGTGACGAAGCCTTCCATCGTGCAGAACTGGGAGTCGAGTCCGATGAGCAGCAGCATGAAGAAGAATAGGCACGACCAAAGCGGCGCGCCCGGTAATTGAAGAACCGCCGACGGATAAGCCAAAAAGGCCAATCCTGGCCCGGAAGCGGCCACTTCGGCGACCGGTTTCTGCTGTTCGTGCGCCATGAAACCCACCACCGAGAATATCACGAAGCCCGCGAACATGCTAGTGGACGAGTTAACCGAACAAACGATCAGAGCGTCCTTGTAGACATTGTTGGTGAATTTGTTGTAACTGCCGAGGGCCACGAGGGTGCCGAGTCCGAGACCGTACGAGAAGAAGATCTGTGTCACCGCATCGATCCATACCTACAAATTCCATTTTGTGTGAATGCATCATAAAAAGGAAAACCCGGAATACTCTAAAATGTCTACAGAATACTTTATCTCAAATAATATTATTAGGATACTATTTAAAAAATATTTTTTTTAACAGAATATCTTTACTTCGCACTGTTGTGTCTATAAAATAAAGTTAAAATCTAAAAAAACTTAAGCGAAAACATAATTGATATATTACGGAAATATAAATCTTACTATTATAGTTATATGTTATTGTTTATTATGTAAAATAAAATCGTTTCGATAAAGTCAGTTCAAGTGAGTTGATAATAAGTCGTTTTATTTTCGACCCAACTGGCCAAGTGAGTTGATGTTTACAAAATTGTTTTAGAAATAAAATAAGTTTCAAGAGCTAATAAATGAAAGAAAGTAACTTACCTCGGATTCCCGAAGCTTAGACAAATTTGGACTGATATAAAATCGAATCCCTTCCATGGCGCCAGGCAGCGTAATTCCGCGAATCAGAAGGACAGTGAGCAACACGTATGGAAAGAGAGACGTGAAATAGACGACTTTGCCGGTCCACTTGACACCTTTCCAGATGCAAAAATAGCAGATTATCCACACTAATAATAATGTACCTGCTAATTCCCATCGGATATTGCCCACGGACTCGATACCATCGCTGATCTGCAACGCTCGACGTCTGAAAAATAAAATTGCGAAATTATCAAGACTAAATAATGCGAAGATAGTAACACTTTAGAGGTGTCCACTTGATATAAGTCCGGTGATATAGAAATCCGTAAATTACGCGCGTCACGTACTCGAAAGTAAATGAAAAATTGTATTTATACTGACTCCCAAAACTCCTTCACAGGGTCCGTAAGTTCCGTCATTGTCACATTAACATGATTGAGCGTGCACATCTTGACGACGCTACCATTCCTCGGCGAGATCTGGCTCCAGCAAAGCAACGAGCTTCTGTCATAAGGATTCACGCAATACTTGGTGTTCCAGTCATTGTTGCAGCTTCCCCAAGGCAATTCTATAACGGATTGCATGAGACAGTTGTAATGAATAACGCTCAAGCTCTTTGTCCTTGTTTTCATCATTAAATGAAACATACCCGATAAGAGATTATGTAAAAGAGAATTTTTTAACGTAATTAAATGTGTGCTTACCACTGCGCATTGACATAAAAAAATAAAAGATCGCCCAGGCCAGGATAACGATATAATAGACATTCATCCAGCAGGACATAACGGCGGCGGCGTAACCGATGCCTTTGAAGAGTGGCGCTATCTTGAAGACTCCGAGGCCGCCCACCGTGAGCATTTGCCCGAGAGCCAGCTCCATAAAGAACATGGGTATACCGGCCAGGAACAGCGTCAAGAAGTAGGGAATTAGGAAAGCGCCACCGCCGTTCTTATAGCATAGGTATGGAAATCGCCAAACATTGCCAAGACCGATTGCCAGGCCGACCTTAAAGAAACGGTGAAGAAATGGTGAACGTCGAAGCACAGTGCTAATATGTTATGTTAATAATGAAGATATTTTTATGAATAACTGTACATTTTTTAAAACGTCTTATGATATGATGTCTAAAAGACGTCTTAATAACGTCTTTAAGGCCCAATTTATGTCCCGATTTTGGACATGGTGCTGTCTGGGTAATCTCTTTCAATTTGATGTTTATATTAGAAATATCTTTGACAATTGGCGAAACATTTTGTTTGTAATATCGCTTTGCCCTCACGCATTTGATCAATAATTATAGTTGGCAATATTAACGTAACGGACGATATGCTTAAGGGGATGCTGGTGGAGTGACGGTCGAACTTTCTCGGTGTCAATAATGTCAACATTTCTAATTTTGTTTTCTCTATATCTGTCTTTGTCTAACGAAATGATATCTGTCCTTTGTTCAATTGCTGCGCCATCTCTCGCTACACGCAGTACTACTCCGCACGCATACATACTATGAGATTTTTAGACAAAATTTTCTCTTATACTAAAGCTTCTAGGCTCATTTTTGAAAGCACAACATTGTTCTTTTTTGTAATCCCGAGTGCGTTGCATGCTTATTTTATACGTACAAAATCGAAATTTTTATGTGCAGCAAATGTTGTCACGAGTCGACTGCAAAAATCGATAACAAAACTATAATTTTTATATTTTTCTTTTTCGTTTTTATGTAAAATCGACTGCAGCGCACTCCGTTTTTGTGCGTACTTTAATTTTGTAAAAAAGTTTTTTCAATTCCGTAAAGCCAATTCAAAGTTTAATCTATTCAAAAAAATGTCGGTAATTCTTGCCACTCCAGCATCCCCTTAAGAACAATAATGGATTGAATAAGATTTGGCGACATGATAATGCCATTACCACACTGAGAATAAAGTCCAGTTTGGTGCTCCATGTTCCACGATCCGGAAGAGGTTTCTTGTTGGTCGTCGAACAAGTCAGATTTAACGTTGTCGTGCCGTTGTCAGTGTTTTCTGAATCAGCCACCTCAGGATCCCGCGATGCCTCTGTCATGATTGTAGGCTTTCGTGGTGGGCCCACTCGGTATTCTCTCGATATTTTCCGGTCGTGTACGCAGTCCGGCTGATTATCGACCAGTGTCGTTTCAAACGCGAAGATGATAACAAGACATAACACGGTATCTGCCAAGCGAATATTTCACAAGTTGCTTACTCGAAGACATAACGCGAAGCGAATCTCGAATGAAGAACTGTAATAGACATGCGTTGCGTGTCAAAAAATTCAAAGAATTGTTCACTTTAAATTCGCAGAAGCTTTTCTCAAGTAAACGCACTTTTTTCTTTTTACTTTTAAATGATAGAAATTAACGCAAGCTCTTACAACTTGTGGAAGATGCTAAATAATTGTAACACCTAAACTGCTGTTACATCAGTGTTTAGAAAAATACACAGAAAAAAATAACATTCTTAAAGGATATCTTTATTTTTGACATGTAAATCTTAAAATGAGATTATACGTTAAACAGAGATAAATTACTTACATTAAAGCATTATATGTATTTAGTTTAATAAGGAAAAATATATTTTTATTATTCAAAAATAATTTTTATTAATGAAAAGCCAAAAATATTGAATAGAGGATAACAGTACTTTCAAACCAAAAATTTTCATATTATAACGATAAAAACAGTTTTTTAATCTTATTTTAAAATTCAATATTTTCTACGTGAACACAAATAATGTTGATTCAATTTTATTATTTTACAATGAAGCAGAAGAAATTGGAAAAAAGAAGAAGATTATTATTATCATAAAAATAATCACATTGTACCTACTCTTTATGTAATAATTATAATATTCAAATTAAATTATAATATTCTTGAAATATAAGAATATAAAACTCTTAAAAAAATTATATATTCTTGCTTATATATGAAACAATATAATTGTGTTGATTTGAATATATTCGTTTTGATTAAAGATTAATTTTTTTCTGTGTGCTTGCAACATCGAAATTTTTATCCTTTTCTATCGTAAAAAGAATTTTTATCTTTTTCTATTGTAAAAGTTTTGACCGAGTTCTCATTCTTTGTATGCTACGGATGTTCTTTTGGCTTCTGTCACCCGGAAAATCTGCGGAAACCGATTAGGGTTGAACGTTTGGATCAAACATAAATGCTTCTGGGTACCGAAAAAAAGTAAAAAGCCCATTAATAATAGTGAGCATTATACGATTGTTGAGAGAGCAACGGCTTAGAGTATGAGTTCTCCTATTAAATTAAGCTGTGCTCGCATTGTGTCTCAATAATCATCGAATATTAAAGGACTCTGTTTGCATCGCAATGCGTTCAGATACTGAAATCGAATTTGTGATTGCGCGAAAATAATTAATTAATAGCGTGAATCAAATATATTTTATGACCAATTATAATGCATACATATCATAATTTTTTAACGCATATCAATAGGTAATAGATAATACATATAAAAGATAAATAAAGCTATCAAAAATAAATATAGTAATGTTTAAATATTTGAAGAGATTGCCTAATTTAAAATTTAAATTAATTCAACGTATATTCATACAAATTTACCTGTTAATATCTATGTAGTGCTATATGATTTTATTTATGTATTTTTATATAAAATTCTGTCTGCAATAAAGAAGAATTTGAAAGAATAATCGCAATAATTATTATTGTCAATGCTCAGTTGAAATTGTTCTAAAAAATTAAGAAAATCTTAGTTATGTTTATTAATCCCACATGTGTCTGTAAAATGTATTTAAAGTAAATAAAAAATCTATATCAATATTAGGAAAATATTAGTTTGCATTAACTGTCTTTAATTTCATCTCTCAATTATTAATCACTTGCGCTTCTCAAGTTGCTAAAACTGTATTTTCAAAATTATTTCCAGCAATCCGCGCTTATCGGACACCTTCTATCAAACTGACAGCAAGTTAATAAAATATTGGATTTAATTTCAGTCAAACAAACGAGAATTTCATCGAATTAACAGAGACATGCGAAGGCTTCTGCAAGAAAAGCAGCAAGGTATTCTCCGAGGTATACGTAGAAGAAGGAGGGTGGATGATGGCCATTGGTTGCGGCCCGTTAAATACGAATGTCCGGCAGGGGGTCCGTATAATAAATATCGCGATGGTACGTGTTTCCTTGCTTCTCCCCTCCCACCACCGCCACCCATCTCGGCTCCCTCTTCCTCTTCCACGCTCATAAAAAACAGCTATATTCTAATTAGCCGAGGATGTGTCGTTCCGCGTGTTATTGCGAGCGATTTGCACCGGGATTTTCACCGTCGTCGTCATCCGTCACAAATATTGTCTCGGCGAAAAGCTGAAGTGTCGTGAATTTTCTCTCTGCTCGAAACGTTACGAATGTTTTTTTTTTCCAGGAAGACAAAGTAATCGTGCGCACGTGGTGTCGGACTTGACAATTTCAAGTACCATAAAGCACAAGCCTTTGAAATGCTATTACTTGACAATCAAATTTTTTAAGCCAGGCAATATCAAGATGTCAGATTTAAAACCTTAATCTAGACCAGGTACAATTAATTTAGACAATACCTACGCTTACAACATAAATTAATACGATAATTTAGTCTAATATATCAATTTCGTTTAATTAATCCACTTCAGTTACGTTAGGGCCGCCCGCGCCGCTCTACATGATCGTTATTTTTCGTTATTCTTTACGCACGCGCATGGCACACATGCTTCTTTATCAGATTTGATTTTTACACGACTGAAGAATAACGTTCTGCAAATCAAATCAATTGTCACTAATTGTTTACTAATTGCGCAATAAATTTGCCGTTATTTAAGCTTAACATCTTGGTTATACTGATTCCCAAGCGGTCTACGAACCTTACTTAAATCCGGCAATGAAACTTTATATGGAAATCTCCGGCCCCGATCTGATTTGTTTTTGCACACTGCACTTTTTGAGCACTCTTAATGGGCGCGCAAAATGTATAATCTCGCGCTCGTTGCCGGAGTTGTGTTTGCGATGATTGTTCACGCTCAATCTCGGCGATGAAAATCTTCGGTAATCGATGGAACTTGAAAACTGATCAAATCTCTCAGCCGATCTTCAGTTTCTCTTCAACGAGCGTTTCTCCCGATCTCGATCTTGAAATCGCAGTCGATCTGCCGGCCGCGAAATCTCATCTACTCCTCCGGAGTACACCACTGATCTCTCGGGGAGATAATCTCGAGGTGCGATCCGCGCGGGTCGCGATCGCTCGCGTTCGCCTGCCGTGGGTGTACTGGCTTGGGAAACACGACGCGGATACCACGGGGAGAGAGTAAAGACTCTCTACGTTGCGAGCGCGAGTGTCACCCGCGGAATACTGTGTGCAATTGGTCTGCGATCAGTCTTCAGTCTCAGATCTTCCACGCACGTCGCGCCAGCCGGCAGTGACTGAAATTGGTCGTACAGGAAGAAAATCCGGGGGTACCCCCTTTTTCCTCTTCCCCTGCCCGTGATTCATGCCTACCTACCGCGCGCCCTTACGTTCTCCGCCGCCCCCGTCAACATTGTGGAACGTTATCTGCCGATAGTCTCTGCCGAAGAGCAAGAGAGGAGGAGCGTATGGGAGAAAGAAATAGAAAGTGACAGAGGAGAAAAAAGGGGGTTACGCCAAGATCGCAACAGTATATCATCATCGAGTTGATTTCTACCTCCCTATCCTTCTAATTTTCTCTCACTCTCTTCCGCGTGCTCGCAACTGCATGCATTTTTTCTCTTGCTTCCCTAATTTCGCTTTTTGCTTCTCATAAAGTCTTGCACTTTATGGATTTTCTTGGCTACCAGGCTATCTCATCTCGCCCGGATCTTCCTGCGTACATGTACTACTCTCTTCTTCGCAAGTCTAGCCGTATCAATAGGATAAATTACACTTTCGGGATTTGAAGGATCTAAAATGACACTGTTGTAAAAATAAGAGTAGGATTTTTAAATAAGAGTATACCTTATGCGTAGAAATATTTATATCTTTCTTTAATACAAAACAGAATAATGGCGATTACATTTCTCAATTTCAGAGAAATAGTTAATTATTATTCCAAATATGAGAAAAATAAAATTACCATATCTCAAACGTTTTCTCATTTATAATAAAACAAATAATAATAATTTTAATAATCAATAACGTAGTTGTCGATTATCAAATTAAAATGGATGTTTTTGACAGAAAAGCAAAAGAGATTTACTGCACTTATAATTTATTTATAGAATCAAATATTAAAAAAAGAGACAAAATATTTATATTTTGTATTTAATTTAGAGCATTGCAAACTGTATTTTTTTTAAAACTTATTTTTACTCAATAACTCTTGTGTGTGTGTGTGTAATATGTATGTGTAAATTATATTTCAAAAAGTTTCAAGTTTGGCTCAAAATTAAATAATCCATACAAAACAACTTATCTTTGAACAACATAGCAAAGATGTTTTTATTTTTTTAATTATCATCTTTGGTAAGTTAAATAAATTTCTATTCCATTTGACACTTATGTTCCGGACTCCCTTTTTTTCGATGCCACGTATGACATAATAATTACGTCTCTCAAGAGCCTCAATTGCAGACGCGTGCGTGTCGCGGTCCTCCATTATCACTTCTCCCGGATAATCCTCATTTAACAACCGTTAAATGTATTTGCTAAGCTAAGGAATATATGAGATCATTGCTTGATTTTCTTGCATTCTTCTTGCTCCGTTTTGCATTTCAATTCCTGAAACGATTATTAAGGTTGAATAATATTAGATTCGAGCTTGTTTTATTTATTTGACAGAAAGAAAGAAACAAAGTTGCCTTTGTTTATTGAGTTGTTTTGAAAAAATACTCAAATGTAATAGTATTATTTAGTAAAAATGCATTAGGGGTGACGGCTGGTCTGGTGGGTAGAGCACCAGATTTGTAATCCGGAGCAGGTTGCAGTAACCGGGTTCGAATTTCGAATCCCGCTAGGCCACTGAGAATTTCTCAGCAAAAACGCCGCCCCCCTCCATTTAGCGGAGAAAGGTATCCCTAGATGGAAAACTAGGCTCCATCTTTCGGAAGAGACGATAAACCGTTGGTCCAAAAGGAAATGGTAATGGTAATGGAGGAGTTGGATAGGGTTGGGTACGTCCCTTTGAAAAACGCCACAGGATACTAGATTGCAAACCCTACGGGGATATGCAATAAATGACGAATTTTACAGAAATTTACAGGAATTGGTAAAAATGCATTATTATTATTTTTCTTTCCTGAAACATTCAATTGATAAGTGTTTTGATAAGTTACAGATATTAAATAATTAAATCTGATTGTGTATTTTTTAATTAACAGCTTTAATTGTACAATTATTTACAGAAATGATACGTTTCCGATATAATAGTATATTGTACAACTAGTGGAAAAAGTGGTCAATTCTGAACGAGTGTGAAGTTAGTCGCACGAGCGAAGCGCGAGTGCGACCATCACACTTATTTGGGCTCGACCACTCTTCCCACGAGTTGTTCATACTATTTTTCCAAACAAGATCGTGAAACAGGCCGCTTTTCGCGCTTGTTTTACAATTTTATTTATATCACACAGCGTGCGGGAATAGTTATTTGTGTAACAAGTGCGGGAAGTTGAGAATTGGAGTGCGGAGTGGACGCACGAGCCGAAGGCGAGTGCGATCACCCGCACGAGTGTCCAATTCTCATCCCGCACGTGTTACACACCCTATTTTATATTACAAAGTGCGTGGAAAGTGGCCCATTATTGCGCGCGCGTCATCTGTGCGACGGATGGCCGATTCCATACACGAGTCAAAACAGTGCGGTAATGTTTACATTACCGCACTGTTTCTTCGAAACTGTTACATTACCGCACTGTTTTGACTCGTGTATGGAATTGGCTATTTGTCACACAGATGGCGCGCGCGTAATGGGCCACTTTCCACGCACGTGTGATATAATATCTCATTCCCGCACGACCTCGAGTGAGAAATCTCTCGCGCGTGCGGAATCGGCCATCCGTCGCACAGATGACGCGCGCGCAATAGGCCACTTTCCACGCACTTTGTAATATAAAATAAGGTGCGGGTTGACTCGCCTTCGGCTCGTGCGTCCACTCCGCACTCGTGTCCAATTCTCAACTTCCCGCACTTGTTACACAAATAACTATTCTCCACTAGTTGAGAAATGGCTCCATTTTTCAACTAGTGGAGAAATGGATCGTTTTGCTCACTCAAAACAAGCGCGAAAAGCGGCCCATTTTACGCTCGCGTTAGGAAAAATTAATGTATAAACACCTAATGTTTATTAGCATAAATTCCGAGATTCTTTTTCAGGCAGAATATTGTAATTTCATTTCTTCATTGCGCGATCAGCGAAAAGAGCATCCAGACTTCTAAGAGCCATCAACCCAAATTAGGCGCTATCAATGCGGAAATAAAACGACGCGCGCTTATTACGCAATTACAGCACAATTCTTTTCCATTTTGCACTATTGACCCATGTTTCCGTCAAATTGATACGCGATCGCGTACAATTAAGGCTGCTAGTTAAAAATACACGTATTTATTAATTTAATATTTATCACTTATATGTATATACTTATCAATTGAATGTTTTAAGAGAAAAAAAAGAAATAATGCATCTTATTAAATAATACTATTCGATACGTGAATCACGTACTGTGATCTTGTGAAAGATTAAAAATTTTCAATATCGCATGCATGACGATGAAAAAGATGCTTTCAAATGATCTTACTTATATACAAGACGGTATTTATGATTTAAAAAACCAGAGACCAAGATTCAAAATAAAAATATGTGTTACATATACATCATCACTATTTATTTATCAAAGCGAAAATAAGAAATCTTTATAGAAAAAAAAATTTTTTTTATATTCTTCTGTCCAGTTAAATAAATTAAATTTGCTGGAATACTACATAAAATACTAGTAATTCACATTTTCTTTATCTTCAGAAAAAAGCAAAAATTGTGACAACTTGCATAATCTAATTACATTGTAATAACACTTATTTTGTATAGTTTCGCGCGTAGAGAAAGTATAAAACTTTACATTATAGCAGAATAATTATCTCGTTCTTTTCTGCAATAAATAATCCATAGCATGCTTTCTGCATAAAGGTTTATAACTTAATACATAAAATTTCAATAAATATGTCGATTTGAGTCGAAATAAAGTCACGTGCAATCGGAAGTAAAATGAGTCGCAAATGATTAAGATAAACAAATTATTTGTACACACATACCTCGTAGCTACATTACCGAGTGCATTACACTTCTTGTATTTAAAATAAAATAATAAAATAAAGTAGTAACATATAATTAAACGTTAGAGAAGAAAAAAGAAGATAAAAAATACAAAAGTTCAGCCGCAAAGAATAAGCCTAAAGTTCTTCGGATTTTCCTTCTTTTTTCTGATATCTTATTATTCACCTGTTTTGTTTTAAGTGTTACAAACTATAACGTAGCGCAACTAAAAGTAGCCAACTTTTTCTAAGTTCCTTAATTTTAGTACCAGAGTCTATTGGTCCATTACTTCGTTAACTTACATTGCTTTTTAATTTTGCGGAGTTTGGCTTATAGGTTTGCGACTTATGAGGGATTCAGTTAATGTAAAAAAATATTGGTGCACGGAACAAAATGGCGAATGTTCCGAACGTTTCCGATGAAACGAAATGGCTATAAAGTAGGTGAGCAAGACTAGGAAGCTGGTATATCCGGAGGGTTCACGTGACACCAATCCATCCCCGCATCCGTTCTGGGTACAGTTCGTTGTATAGGTCATGAGGAGAGTTCCGGATTGATAACGCAGTGCCGTAAAACTCACGCTCGTCAGCGTTCCGAGCGAAACTTTTTCGGCTCGCGATGTCAAAGTCGCAAATCATAAATTTCACGATTAATCCCGTCGTTGTCCGTCGTTCTTATCCTTTTTTTCTCCTGTCCTCATCCATTTAAGCTTTTAAAGTCGATCGGTACAGTAGAGCTTGATCGGCACTACGAAGTTACGCAATGTGGTGGATCGAGTAAATTTGCTCGCGTCACTCTCTCTCCGGGTCTAATTCTTTGTTTTGTTTTGGTCACTCCATGCTCGGGCCAGTAATATTTCGAAAAAATAACAATATGTTTTGTGTGTCACGCGGCGTGATTGCTTGATGGCATTAGGCACCGCAGAGGGGAGCATCCTAAATGACGGGAGGATGTGCGGGAAGTGGCGCGGGAACCACGCCGCTTACCATCTTGCTGCTCAGAATTTTCACTGGGGATGGACGCCACGTGTCCGCGATGATTTTTTAAAAATTGGAATTTGAGGCGTTGGAGAAGTATACTAAGGAAACGCGTTGTATTTAGAAAAAAAAGAAATAGTTGAGACGAGTTTACAGAAGTTTGTTTTAAAAATCAAATTTTCTGACATTTAAATCGTGTTCAAATCGGACACGCGGATTCGTCTTTCCATCTTTCAGCAGCTTAGAATTTTCACGTTCCAATGCTCCTCATCGTAATTCTTCGAGATTGCATCTGTTGGCATCTAACGTTAACGAAAAGACTGCTTTATTTGCGAAAGAAGTGAACAGAGAGAGGGATATATCAGCAGTAAAGCTGAAAAAATTTTGATTAAAGTATATATATTGAGCTTTGACTGCGCCTAATATACGACATTGATGCAATCGTATTTTGACTGAGCAGTTTCCATCAATACTGATCGATGATGTTTGGATCGCATGTCAAGTTGGATTTATAAACAATAAACGGTAACTCTCAATTTTATTAGAGCTTAAGGATTCGTTCACAACAATTAATTCTAGTCCGATACACGTGTTTATTATGTTTATTTCTGGCTTTTAATATATACTTTAATCGATTTTTGTTATAATAGACGCTTTTCTAGCATATGTAAAAATACTATATGTATTTTCATGTTTATTGCATTAACATTTTTATAAAACTTGTAAGCAAAAAATGCTGAAACCCTAAAATAACATTTAGCAAGTGGATTAAAATACTTA
Organism: Temnothorax curvispinosus; assembly: GCF_003070985.1. NCBI lineage: Eukaryota > Metazoa > Arthropoda > Insecta > Hymenoptera > Formicidae > Temnothorax > Temnothorax curvispinosus. Next base: position 115,859 of record NW_020220272.1, on the reverse strand, counting down.
ATTAACAGAGATATGCATTATTTATTTACGCGACTTATGTCCATTTCTATCAATGTAGATTATAACTTTAATCTCGGTTTAATTTACTTTTTATCGAAAGAACCTACGGTTTACCGTGCACCGTTGTCTCGATAACTAATCTCTCCGTTCGCTAGTTGCTCTTTTGGAATCACGGTGGCTTGCTACCTTGCTTAAGTGCTGAAATATGTGACGTCCACCATGGCAGTCGGCAACTCATTACATTAAATAAGGAAGGCTTTACGACTCACTTATTTTATCTTTTGACATGTGATTTTTATCGATGTAACCTAGATTTATACTTGAAAAGGATCAAAAATAATGGTCGAAACATCGTTTTCTTGTAACTAATAAATGGCCAGTCAGGTTGACTTACAAATTTTTTTTTTTGAATTATTTACTGGCAAAGATAAGTTCATATTGTTGTTACTATTTATCATTTTCAATTTTAAGAATTAGAAAAGGATAAAAAGTAAGTTAAATCGAAATTAAAATTATGCAAAATTATTGATATAGAAATAGACATTAACCCTAGCTTCCCCCGGGAAAAAAAGATTATATATAATTATATATAAATATATATGATTATATATAATGCAATTACATATGAATTTTGTCTCTATATGATCATATATAATTATATATAATTATATGTAATCATATATGAATATATATGATTATATATAATGCAATTATTTATGAATTTTGTCTCTATATAATTATATATAATTATATATAAACATATATAATGATATTATATATAATGATATAATGATATTATATATAATGATATTATATATGTAAATATATATAATCATATATGACAATATATAGTCAATATATATCAAAAAAGAACTGTTAATTTCGATAATAAAGCATTGATAAATTAAAATGTATATTTTTTCAAAAGCTGTAGAATCGAAAGTGAAATGACTTATTCCATATATTATAACTTGGCACTGCTTAACGTGAGACAGTGCCGTGTCTCTTGATACCGTTTTTATACCACTGTTCGTCAAATTTTAAATACGAGAAACGAATTCTATCGAATGCCATTTATTGGATAATCCGAATTTAAAGTTTATATATGATTATATATGTATAATCACTAGCTGGTTACCCGGGGCTTCGCCCGGGCGTCTTGTTTTTAAACGAATTTATTTGTGTTATTACATTTGTGTTCTAGCTAATCTTTTATCCACCAATATATGATTTATAAACACATATTTTTAATAGCTTTTCACGTCACCTATGAGCTACTATATATATATTATTAACGCGTTTTGACGTAGAACTACGTCTTTCTCCGCGGAAGGGGGGGGTACCCACGGATGAAACAATGGAACGCGACGATGCAACGAAAACATGTCACACTTTGAACGTTTATATCTTCGAAACTAATAATCTTAGAGTAATCATTGACATCTCAATTTAAAGCTTAAGAAGTTCCATTTGTGATAAAACAAGAGAGAGAAAGAGAGAGAGAGAGAGAGAGAGAGAGAGAGAGAGAGAGAGAGAGAAAGGGGAAGAGAAGGAGAGAGAGAGAGAAAGAAAAAAAGAGAGAGAGATTGATTGATTGGTTGGTTTTATTTAAGCCATAGCCAAGACTTTAGGTTATTAGTGAATTAACAAATATATAAATGTATAAACAAGATATAAACAATAGTATATTACACTACAAGGGCCGAAAATTGAATTTTCGGCCCTGCGCGTCATGATGCCCCGAGGCGAAGCCGAGGGCATCATGACGAGCAGGACCGAGATTTCAACTTTTGGCCCGCGTAGTGTATACGATTTTTCTTCATAGCCGGTCGAAAGTACGTTATTAATTTTACTTTTTTTAACTTTAAATGTTAATAAGCATGTTTTTGATGCCTGCCCCCGACATTTGCGGCACGAGCGAAGCGAGTGCTGCTGGTCGTTCGACCGAGGTATGAAGAAAATATATAAACAAAATGCGAGACGCAGTGTAATCGCTATCGATATGCAATTAGCAGTAAATAAAATTAGAAAATAATAGCAAGCAGGTGATATGCATATGGCAGCGACCGAAAGTATGTGCATGCTCTCTCTCATAAGGCGAGCAACCAATGATCCCGCATAAAAACGATTAATAGGATGAAAAGCATAACGTAATAATATGTAGTCGATTTAGATAATATACACTGTAAAACTAAGAACTAACTCAACTTAAATAATAATGTGTATAATGAAAATAGAATATGATAAGGAGCAAGTAAGAGAACCAAATAGTGAATATAAAACTCAGAATTAAGGCGCAGCGCAATTTATAAACTAATACGAGGAAAAAAAGCACTAGAAGCTCAATGCCAGAAACAATATTATCCAATTTTGCGTGCAAGCAAGTTGATATGTCATGAAGGGAATTTGCATTACAGAGAGCAATACGGATCAGAGAAAAATTGCATGTTATTTTGCCGATTGACCGAAGACAAGGGATGAGCAGGTCAGACTCATCAGACGAGCTCAGCGAGATCAGAGTCGGAATCAGTTCAGATAACGCGTCCACCATCGGAATGCCTAACATATATCTGGCCATTACTTACCCAGACATACTTATACGACCTCTCTTTAGCAATTCTCTTAGCCCGTTGTAATATGTCATAAGTGCTCTTTGATAACCACTCATTTACATAGATGTTACGATCCGAGTTACCACCGCATATGTCTTTTCTTTTGAGAACACCCTTATATATGTTATATATGTAATCTTATATATCATCATTAAAGGAAGGTTGGTATTGAATTTTCTGATAATCTGAAAAAAGGTTACCGATTTCTGCATTTAAAACTATAAAAAATTTGTTAATATAATAAATAAAATGTGCAAATTAGTAATTTTTCAATGATTGACGCCAAATTTAATATACTACAGAATCCTCCTAGTGTTAAGTATAAATTTCTTGCAGAAATCGGTAACCCCTTTTCCGATTCTTGCCAAAGTAAATCGGTTAATAAAATTTTCTTATATAATTGTTAAATATCGGTTACCCTTTCAACGATCTTAGCAAAATTCAATACTAACTTTCCTTTAATGATGATATATAAGAATACATGTAAAGATCATGAAATTCTTTACAAAAATGGTTCTATTCATTTCTCACGTACAATAAACCGTTTGCGAAATACAAAGTGACGAATGTATACGTCGAGCGTTGTATCCATTTCCGCACCACCTTTGAGGTAAGATACAAGGAGCGTTTTTTTTACATGGTGTCCCCAATAGGCCTAATCCATGTCAAATGTAAAAAAATTACGTTTTATCATCTTCGTTAACTTTATCATTTAAAAAAATTAATTATTAATTTTCATTTTTTAATTTTTTCTATTTTTATTTTATTTTTTTTATTTAATCTTTATCTTTATTATTTAAAAAAATTACGTTTCATCATCTTCTTCATGAATGTCATGTATTTTTATTTCATCAATAGGTTCCTCTAGTTCTACATCTACATCTTCGTTATCTTTATCATCTAGGATCAATCTCATCATACTCAGTGGAATAATTATCGGACGTATTAGCAGCAGAAGCTTCAGGCATGGCATTAAGACATGATTGTCCATGACAGTTGCCGCATACAATGGAGCAAGATAATCCGATTTTCCTGCATCCGCAGTTTGCACCGCATTCTTTTGTACAATTGCAAAAAGTAGTATTAACCCTTAAATGCCACCCCTCTCAAGAATCTCGTAAGTTCACTGAGGGGTCTAAAAGACCCCAGCATGAAAAATGTCTCCTTACTCATTGATTTTTTTATCTTTAGTTATGACAATTTTTTTCAATGTTGTTCAAGGTCTAGAGAAGAGTATAAAATGCTAATATTGTTCAAATTTCAATTTCGACATAATATAAAAAATTAAGTAAACTGAGTACTGCTAAGTGTACACACGGGTAGGTCAATCACTCAACTATCATCAATGGGAGCATGAGCTCCATTTTTGGCAAGAACATTTGAAAACATTTCATTCTAAAGGGTCTGGGGTTCGCTGGACCCCACTGGTCATTTAAGAGTTAAGAATACTCTCCGGCGCAGGTGGTAACAATTAACGTTGTAACGGGCTCCAAAATATTGTTATTTAAGATCCAGCCCCACTGTTGTGAATCTATATCTTTTCCCCGCCATGTTTGGACCTGGTAATATACACGGTACAGGTGTTCTTGAGCTGCTGCAGTTGTAGGTGGAAGCGATTGTAATTTTACAGCAATATTGAATGTAGTCGATTTCGCAAAACTCAAGTACCGATAGTTATCAAGAGATGTGACTTAGGAACTCCATACATCGCCAAAATTATCCGTACTCCATTCTCAAATATAAGTTGTTGAGAACAATTTTCTTGTTGAAAAACTTCCGCAGCTTGATATAAATCAGGACGATTTTCAAAGATTTTTATTGTTTTAAGTTTTCCTTTATTAAATAGAGCAGAAGTGGTACACATCCGGTTATTGCATGTAGCAATAAAATATGTTGCTTACAATGAGGATATTTGTCAAAGTTTGAAGAATTATAAAATTGCGTCTTGACCTTTCCCTTGCCTGGTTTCATGAAAAATAATTGTTGCTGTGAATGACTATGCCCTATGAGAAGAACCAAAAGATTAATGTCCTCGCCTACTACGACAGTGGTGTTAACGATTGATTCCTCCATTGTTGTTTCAATAATTAACACATCTACATTATCACAAGCTTGTTTTGTTGCGATGTTGATGTTTTTGAATGTGTCCATGAGCATTGAAATCAATTTTTTTTTATTAGAGCGGTTTGATAGGAATTTTTCTTGAGAAATTGGCACTTGCATATGTTCATCGAAAAGAACTTTGAGAGATTCAAAAATTGCGGCGGTTCTTCGTGACTGTTCCATTACCTTCACGTTATTATTGTCGTTATACCCATCAAACACAACAATCATGTTAGCTCCGAAATGTTGGTCATTAATGTAATTATTATTAGCAAAATAAATTTTAGTGTAAAGTTAGCTGTACGCGCCTTGTATCTTATCTCAAAGGTGGTGCGGAAATGGATACAACGCTCGACATACACATTTGTCACTTTGTATTTCGCAAACGGTTCATCGTACGTGAAAAATGAATAGAACCATTTTTGTAGAGAATTTCATGCTCTTTCTTTTTTGTAACCATCTTAATTGACCTCCGAGCCATACAAAACGAGATTTTTGCAAGAAACTGATTTTCGTGACCTTTGATCTTGAATAACTTTTTTAGCCCTGCCGATATCGTTCTCTATTTTTAATATGTTATTTAAAACAACAAAATAAAGCGATTAAAAAAAGTAGAATCTAATTTTCTTGCACAAAAGCCATATTTTCGTCTAAAATGACTGGACTATACGCACTAACGACCGCGTCGACTCTCTTATTGCTAATTTTTCTTTTATATTCTTATTATTATTATTATCGAGAGTCCTTAATTATTTTATTATGATTTGTATAAAATATAATATCATTTGTTATTATATAAGTTATTAAGAAATATAGGGGAGACCGGGGCGAAGTCGTCACCGGGACGGAGTCGTCCTTGCAATTATCTCGAAATCTGTATGTTGTACGAACTCGCCATTAATACTGTAAACGCGGCTTTTGGTGCTCACGTGACCAACGGAGTTTAATGAGGTTATGTGCCATGTTGTGATTCTTATCGGCAAACGTGTTTTCGGAGGTCAAAAGTAAAATTTTTTGCGCATCAAAAATTTTGTAATATCTTAAATATTATTATGTCTCCGAATCTCAAAGTAAGTGATTCTAAAGAGTAATGCATGCTGAACACAAATCCAGTCAAGTTTTTTTTTATTTTTATTGATTTCTAATATTTTATGAGCGACCAAACTTGAAACTTGTGTCCGGGGCGAAGTCGTCACCAAGCCATATCATGGAGGCTTCCGGCGAAAATCAAAGTCAAAGAAGCAGCAGTGGTCGGATTCTGCGAGGACTTGGATAATATGTGCTGCGTGTGCTCAGAGATGACAAAACAAAGCTGACGAGAAACGTGCGAGCGTAGGGCACATAAGTGTGTGCGTTTTTCTTTTCTGCCATCGTGTTTTTAATTAATATTTTCATTTTTCTATTAAATTATAATTAATAAAATGTATCCTATCATTTTTCATGATCGGAATTATAAATTTTCATTTAAAATTCAGTTCGAGAATGGGGTGACAACTCCGCCCCGGCAATTTTGACATTTCAATTTTTGCATCTTTGTCGTTTTCACTCTATACCAGTTGAACAAAGTAACCAAAAATGTCCGTATAAATTTTGTAGCCAAGGATTCACTCTTTACAATGGTATATCACATTTTACTAAAATTATTTGTTTTGTTGTAAAAATTGGCACCAAAAAAATAGTGACGACTTTGCCCCGGTCTCCTCTATAATTATGGTAAATTATATTACGATATTACTTTATTTCCTTTATTAATGTAACTTTTCAAAAATTTTAAATAGCAATAGGAGGCAAGTAACATATCATTTTGAAGATTTTTTACAGCCTTTTACAACTATATCTTTTACTTTTTTAATTTGAGCAAGTATGTTTCGAAAAATCATATTTGGAAGTTTTATTGATATTAGATATTAAAGTCTAAAAATTCGCAATTTATAGAAAAGTTTATTTTAACAAATGTTTGAGGTATGTTTCACCAGTTTCCATATAATAGTAAAGTCTTTTCCTAACGCGAGCGTGAAATGGGCCGCTTTTCGCGCTTGTTTTGAGTGATCAAAACGATCCATTTCGCAATGATGACGTAAGCGTTGAAACATGGAGCCATTTCTCAACTAGTGGAGAAATAAAATTGTAAAACAAGCGCGAAAAGCGGCCTGTTTCACGCTCTTGTTAGAAAAAATAGTATGAACAATTCGTGGGAAGAGTGGTCGAACCCAAATGAGTGTGATGGTCGCACTCGCGCTTCGTTCGTGCGTCCACTCCGCACTCGTGTCCAATTCTCATCCCGCACGTGTTACACACCCTATTTTATATTACAAAGTGCGTGGAAAGCGGCCCATTATTGCGCGCGCGTCATCTGTGTGACGGATGGCCGATGTAAACATTACCGCACTGTTTTGACTCGTGTATGGAATTGGCTATTTGTCGCACAGATGGCGCGCGCGTAATGGGCCACTTTCCACGCACGTGTGATATAAAATGATTTTGTAAACCACTCAATTGGATCTTTTTCAAAAGATAATGAATGACATAGATCAATGCCGAAAATGTTTCAAAATGTCTGCAACAACTTTAAATAGAAGTTTTACTGTTGTATGGAGGTTAGTGGAGGATATTTCGAACATCAATAGAAATAAATTTTTCTGTAAATTCGCTGTAAATTATGAAGTTTCAGTTTTTAATGTATATTTTATATAAGCTTTTCAAATGCAATTTCTCGAAAAATATTTATCCAAATAAAAAAAAAAACAAGATATAATTGTAAAAAAAATTAAAAGACTTTTAAAACGATATATTACTTGATTCCTACTATGTCATTTATAATTTTGGTTTTTATCACAATTATACATTCTTAAAAGAAAAAATTGACATGTTTCAGCATATTTCGCAGTCGATTACAAAAAAAAACGAGGTAGAAAAGACGATAGATCAAATAGATCAATTTTGATCTACACTAAGCGAAAATTGCAATTAAAATAGCGCAATTTTGTCAAAATCTGGACAAAAACTCGAAAATATATTAGGTGTACATAAAAGTTTTAGTCTTTTTTTTTTCACCGCTCTAATATCATCCCAGGTAGCAAACACAAGTCATTTTGACGTCAAATTTTGGTCCTTTACTAACCATTCCTGACGTCACTAACTGGCGACATAATGACGTTAAAATGACGGTCTAATGTCACAGACAATTGACGTCATTGCGGATACGTTATTTTGACGTCATTAATATACAGTGCATTAATGCATATTAATACAGTGCGGTATTAATATGCATAATTACCAAAAAGTTTTTATTTTAATTTTATAACTAAGTACATTCTCACCTCGGATTGCAAGAAATTCGATTCTTATAGTTTTATGGTTAAAAAAAACAGAACTATTTTTATCACTGGTTTTTTTACACTAAACACAATTAAACTATGAGGTTTTAATTACAATCTCTATTTATCTATTAGAATCATAGGATTGACATATTCTCGCCACCGAACGATGAATAAGTTTGTGACATCTTTTTAACCACAAACGTAAATTGTGTAAATTTTAATTATGACGTTTTTATGATATACAAGGTATCATGTACCTAATATGCGGACCATTGCTCGTAGGCAGATTTAGTGCGTAAAACTGAATCGAAAAGTCCTTTATTGTTTTGTAAGAATAAGAGAAGAAAGGGCTATCAGGGTCGACCGTAGATTTTAGTGCGTGATGTCAATCGTTAGATTTATTCTTCTAAATACAGTAGTTTGTTCGTACGTTTCGGCTCCATTTGAGCCATCCTCAGCAATAACAATAATGTGTCACACGTTCTAAATGCCAAATGGCAAGTTTACCGGAATTGTCGGAAACACCGACCAAATGATCAATATCTGAAAAATATCTTTGTTAGAGTCATGTAATAAAACAGAACCTCAGCAGCTCACCAAAAGGCCGAAAAACGTGGGACATAAAACGGTGTAGAGACAGAATAATTCGCGAGGAAACTTAACGGTCTTATCGATACGCCAAACAGCGATGAAGTGACAATTATTCAGAGGAGAAGCGTGTCACAAGTCAAAACAACAGTGCGGATAATACATAGTGTGTAAAGTCGATGAGACAAATATTAGATTAAATGTAACCAATAGCAGGGCAGGATCTGGTCGCGTCACCAGTTGTTGGGTAGGATATAAATATTGCACTCTTGGCTTTGGATGCAAAAGATTTATTCGGATAAAGAAAAACACAGCCGTAAAACGTGGCGTGACTTGGCAGAGAGAGGAAGGCGCGCGCGGAGATCGACAATCGCATATCGTCGACCTTATCGATTTACATCGAATATATCAAGAACAAAAATGGCCGCTGGCGCCAATTACAAAACCTTATAAATCTAACAGAATACATAAAACACATTCGTATTTATTAGCAACACTCCCACTTTTCATGAACTCTCCCACTTATTCTTTGGATACAGTCTCTATATACTTATATATATTATCCTAACTTAATCTATATTTTAGGCTTAACGTTTAATAATTCGCGAATGTAACAGAATTGTTCTCTTAACAGCGGTTTTGTTAATATATCTGCTTGCTGCTCTTTGGTAGAAACGTATTCTAAATCAAATAATCCTTCTTGAAATTTTTCACGTGCGAAATGGTACTTAACATCTATATGTTTCGTGCGTTTGTGGAACTCTGGGTTTTTTAAGAGTTTAATAGCGCCCTGATTATCTAGGAGTAATTTAGGTTTCACTATCTCTTTTCTAGTAATCTCACATATTAAACGATTTAACCAGATTAATTCTTTAATTGTTTGTGCTGCAGCTATAAATTCTGATTCCGTGGTAGATAACGCAACTACCCTTTGTTTTTGTGAACACCACGAAATGGTACAGTCACCTAACTTAAATATGTAACCGGACGTTGATCTACGAGTTTCAATATCCCCTGCGTAGTCCGCATCACTAAATGCTAACAACTCGAGATTCGCATTCGCTTTAAAATATAAACCATAAACTATAGTGCCTTTCAAATACTTTAAAATTCTTTTGACAGCATTCCAATGTATTTTATCGGGTGACTCTAAATATTGACTCACGGTACTTAATGCGAAAGCTATATCCGGTCTTGTGCCTATTGCTAGATACATCAAAGATCCGACGGCTTCTCTGTATGGTGCTCGTACTCTCTCGGACTCCTGCTTGTTATGTGCCAGTATACATAATTCCTGATGCTTGTCCATGGGAACAGTTGCAGGATTTGCATCAGCTACATTGAACCGTTCTAGGACCCTCTTGGTGTATCCGGATTGATGCAGAAAAATAGAGCCATCAATATCTCGGTCTATCTGAAAACCTAAAAACAAACTTAAATTTCCAGTTGATATTTCAAACTTCTTTTTAAGACGAGATAGCAACATATCCGCAGTGGCTTGATGGTTTGAAGCTGCCATCACTCCATCGTCTATGTAGACCCCTAATATCAGTGTGTCTTCCTCCTGACCATTCGTTAAGACACACGGGTCCGACTTAGTAGGTTCCAGGTTAAACTCCTTAAGGAAGTCGGTGAAGTGCTCATGCCAGCATCTGGAGGACTGCTTCAAACCGTATAGGCTCCTTTCCAGTAAGCAAACATGGTTCGTTCCGTCATTATAACCCTCTGGCTGCTTCATATAAATGGTTTCCAGCAGTTTTCCGTTGAGAAAGGCTGTTTTTATATCAAATTGTTGCAAAACCATGTTTCTTGATGCTGCTAGTGCCAATATTATGCGAATAGAAACGAATTTCATAACTGGACTGAACGTTTCGTGATAATCGACTCCGTGCACCTGAGAATAGCCTTTTGCAACTAATCTGGCTTTAAATCTGTCAATGCTTCCATCAGCTTTTCTTTTCAACTTGAATACCCAGCGGTTTTCTATTGGCTTTCTTCCGTCCTGTTGATCCACAAATTTTCCATGTATTGTTTTTCATCAGCGACTTGATTTCCTCGTCCATCGCTCGCTTCCACTCAATTGCGTGCGAGCCAGTGACTGCTTCATGATAGTTCAAAGGTTCTTCTACTTCTGTTAAAAGGACAACATCGGGGTCGATTCCTCCTTCGTATCTTTCTGGTCTTTTAATCTTACTTCTATCCCGTAAAACTCTTCTTTCTTGAGGCCTTACCGTTGATTCTTCAACCTCGATTTCTTCTCCGTCAGTCGATTCTTCCGATTCTTCTTGAATTTGTAGTTGAGGTTCCTGGGATTGATGATTTTGAGGTTTGATTTCGTATCCCTCTTGAAGTTCAAAGATATGCAATTGATCATCCTGATTAGCTTGAGCTGGAACTTCCGTGTAGTGATCGTCTTCCCGGAAGATCACGTCTCTCCTTATGTCCACTCTGTCAGTTTCAGGAAACCAAATTCTGAATCCTTTGACGTTCTCATCATATCCCACAAAATAGCCTTTTTCAGCCTTGCTGTCAAGCTTTTTTCGTTTCTCCTTGGGAATATGCGCATAGGCTGTCGTTCCAAAGGTAACTAGTTTTTCCAGCTTAGCCTTGTGTCCATACCACAATTCGTAAGGAATCTTCAGACGTTGGAGGCTTGTTCCTGTGCGATTGAGTATATAAACCGCTGTATTGACACCTTCAGCCCACAGGTTCAGCGGTAGGTTCTTTGAATGTAACATAGATCTCATGGCCTCAACGATCGTGCGGTTTTCCCTCTCGGCAAAGCCGTTCTGTTCAGGAGTAAAAACTACGGTCCTCTGATGTTGTATCCCATGCTGTTTTAGTATTTCCTTGACCTCCAAATTTATAAATGACCTCCAAACCATTGTCCGTACGCAGGGTTTTTATGGTTCTACCAGCATGGTTGCTTGTCATGGCGATAAATTCCTTGATGCGTTCTGCAGTCTCGTTCTTGTATTTGAGGAAATAAACAACTCTATAGCGAGAAAAACCATCCTTGAATAACAAAAAATAGCGTGATCCGTTTATTGAATTTTCTTGAAACGGACCGCATAAATCTGAATGTATGAGCTCACCGGGGGTTTGCGGTTTATAATCCTCCTCTTTGCGTTTTGGAAAAGGTAGTTTGTGTGACTTACCAAAAACACATCCTTCACAAAAGAAATTTTCTTGTTCATCTACCTGAACTCCTTGAGTTATTAAATACTGCTTAACGTAATGGATGTTCTGATGTCCAAGTTTCTCGTGCCATGACTGAAGACTGTTTCTGGTGGCAAGGTTTACTTCTGTTTCACCTCCTTCTAGTTAAAGTACCTTAAACTGCATCTCATATAGCTTGTGTCTTCGTACTCCCACTGCAACTGTAATCTCATCCTTCTCGAAACGGCATCCTTCTGCAGTCGATATCTGAAGCAGCCCTTTATCTAACGCTGATCCGGCCGAAAACCATATATATCTGAGGTTAGGTACAAATAGAACTTGAGACAGATGTTTTTCTGCCCATTGATCACCATCGTAAGCCAGAATATTTATGTCTCCCATGCCAAGGGCTTTTGTTGACTCTCCCTTTTTTCCTACGTTGACAGGATGAGGTTTATCAAAAAACTTGAGATTTATAAACCACTCTTTCCGGTTTGACATATGATCCGTAGCTCCGGAATCCAAGTACCATGTGTTTAAACTACATTCAGACTGATCTAGACACAGCGATGCCTGAGAGACTAAAGCCTGACCTTTTGATTTTATATCATTGCTCTGATTCTGTTCAACTTTTGCTCGACATCCGCGCGCCCAGTGCCCACCCTGCTGAAAATGACCGATTAAATCCGATTGGTTCCGTATTAAATTTGGTGAAATTGAATCGGAATGAATGCGTTTTCAATCCGGTTAATCGGATGCCCGATTGGAAGTGAATCGGTTCTAATAACAAATCAATCGGAATCGTTTTTAATTCGGCATTTCCGGATTGATCTGAATCCGTCGTTATCAGTTTCAATTGTATTAATGCACATCCATTTTAATCGGGTGAATAAAGTGAGCACATGAATCGTGTTGAATCCGCATCAATCGTAAAATTTTAATACAACACCGAAATCGGATTTAATGCGATATTTCCGGATTCATTTGAATCCGACTGAATCGGTTTCAATCGTATTAATCCTAATCCATTTTAATCGGGTAAATAAAATGACCACATGAATCGTATTCAATCCGCATCAATCGTGAAATTTTAATACAACACCGGAATCGGATTTAATGCGATATTTCCGGATTCATCTAAATTCTACTCAATCGGTTTCAATCGTATCTGCGCTTAATCCATTTAAATTGGGTAGTGAAAGTAGCTATGTGAATCGGATTAAATCCGCTTTAATCATTAAAATTGTATATAACACATAATTTTTACGTAATAGAGTTCTTACTACAGGATTTCCTTTTAGTAAAGTCATGAATTCTATATTTGCAAAACTGTAAAATGTTTTTATTTAACCCTTCGAAAACACATAGGGTTAATTTGACCCTTTTTTTTGCCAGAAAAATTTTTAGCCAAAAATATTAAACATAAAAAAATAAAATTTTTTTCGTAAAAAACATTTTTTTTCCAAAAGAACACACTGGATCAATCTGACCCTACACACACTTTGATCGTCTACCATTTTAAATTGACGAGTGCGATTAGCTTGAAAAAATTCCCAGATGTACTTAGAACATTGTTAAATTAATTGATATAAATAAAAGTGCCGTTGGAATTATTTACATATTTTAAAAAATTAAAAAAAAAAATTATTTTTGAATTTTTTTGAATTTTTAAAAATATGTAAATAATTCCAATGGCACTTTTATTTATATCAATTGATATAACAATGTTCCAAGTACATCTGGGAATTTTGTCAAGCTAATTGCACTCGTCAATTTAAAATGGTGGACGATCAAAGTGTGTGTAAGGTCAGATTGACCCAGTGTTCTCCGTGAATGAAAAAAAAGGTGTGTTTTTGAAGGGTTAAATAAATACTGCATATTTTGTAATAAATTTGTAGTACAAAGAACGGAATTATAATAAAGTAGTAAATAATCCTGTTTATATATCCGGAATTCACGGATTTTATCAGTTTGAATCGGTCAGTCAATCCGTTTAAATCATTATAATTTCGTGATTTTGGGGTTCACGAAATCATAACAATTTAGACTGATTCAAACCGATAGAAAACGAGTGAAATTACATCTTTGAGTACGAATCCGTTTCAATGTTTCCAATCGGTATAATCGTTATGAAATCATATACGCAGAAAATTTTTCTCGAATAATGTAGAATACTTATAATAAAATTTATTAGATTTGCATCGTACCGGTAGGATATACGTGTATTCAACCGGAAATTAATATATGACAATAGAAAAGTAATAGTTTGATCAGATACATCTAGTAACCTAAAGGTAAATAAGTTTGCCATACTAATAGTCCGGGAGGTAAGTAGCGACACAAAAGTGTCAGCGATTTGATTAGTCTTGGAACAAAGTAATTTCTCTTGTTTTAATAGTGTTGTTGATGAAATGCAGAGTCTGGCTGCGCTGTCTCGCTGGAATGGGCGTTGCGGCGTTTTTGATCTTGTCGAAAAAACACTTATGTTGGAAGAATTTGATTAGTGTTGAGCTTTTATATATTTATTGTTTTTTGTACAAAGAAATGTTTTAGAAGAGTCTGGCATGCAACTGACACTGGAAAATGAGTCTGGCATCCTCCCAAAGTCGTTGTAAAAAGTCGATTTGTAGAATCATTTGATTAGAGCTGTAACTTGTCAAGATGGTAGTTTAAATATATAAAATTATAAAAAAATAAGTCTGGCTACTTGTACTGGCTGGAAAATTGGTCTGGCACCCCCATTAAAGTCGTCTGCACGAGCGCGCCGGTAGCTCGTTGCCCGCCGTATCTGTAATATTATTAACGCATTACTCATTGAAAAAGATTTTACTTGTCCCAAAGGAGAAACGTAAACGATTTCGTGCTTATTGGTAGTGGAATGATGTGTAATTAATTATGTAATAATCAGAAATAAAGTAATTTAAAAATAAAACTATATTTTAAAGTTGTCAACATTATGAAAGTATACGCTTATAAAAAATCAATTAACTTTATTAATTAAAATTATTAATTATTTATCTGGATAATCTGTAATCAAACTTTCAATTTCTGATAAACTTTTATTTTCATCATCGGTGAGCTCGGTATTGTCGGTATCGTCATCGGATTCTTGTGATTCTTGATTTCCTTTGATTGAGTACGTTCATGATCTGAAAATGATTCAAAGTTAAATTTATTCAAATTCTTCCAACATAAGTGTTTTTTCGACAAGATCAAAGGCGCCGCAACGCCCATTCCAGCGAGACAGCGCAGCCAGACTCTGCATTTCATCAACAACACTATTAAAACAAGAGAAATTACTTTGTTCCAAGACTAATAAAAAATCGCTGACACTTTTGTGTCGCTACCTCTCGGATTATAACAAAGAAATATAAGAAAAGTTAAAAATGTCCTATACTAACGACGGAAGGCGCGCGGCGCGAGCGGCAACGCGGGCTCGCGCGGCGAAAGGGTTCGGTTCGCGCCCGCTACGCTGCGCATTGCCGGTATATTCTCGCGTGATTAAGATTCAACATCGACCCCTATATCTAGGGCAGCTCGGCAGGGTTTCTACAGCGTTCTCAAGTTCGCTCGTGGCGGACAGCTGACCGCCATAGCCTATAATAGCAACTTATGTTTTTGCCATGACTGCAACAGACGTCTCGTTTTTTGTCCATCAGCCATATTTTTATTTTTTACTCTCTAAATTTCCTATACTTTCTTGAAATCTTTTGCATATTATGACTATATCCTAGCCGTGCAAGATTAGTATGGTATTTATTTTGTTCGTGTATACTTGTATTTTCGAGAAAAATTTTCTGCGTGTAACGATTCAAACCGATAGGAACCGATTGAAATTACATCTTTGAATACCAATCCGTTTCAATCGTTTTCAATCAGTGTAATCGTTATAAAATCATAACAATTTAAATCGATAGAATCCGATTGAAATTACATCCTTGAATACCAATCCGTTTCAATCGTTTTCAGTCGGTGTAATCGTTATAAATCCGTGATTTCCGGATCAAGAATCCAGATTCATGCGGATTCAAAATTTTTAATCGGATTCAATCGGTCATTTTTAGCAGGGCAGTGCTTCTTACATTTATGACAAATATCTGAGTCGCTTTTATCACCTTTATGCTTCATGTCAGTTTCCTTCGAAGAATTTGAGCCTCGTTTCCACTTTTGACTCGTCTTCTTGGACATCTTCATGGCCGCGAACGCCTCGTTTAGACTTTTTTCTTGAGCTGAACATCTAGTTTCCTCTGCAAAAAGTCTCTCGACCAGATTCGGTAGCGTGCGCTGGTTTTAAGGGGTCGACTCCCATGCAGTGACAAAATGATTGTAAGCTGGGGTTAGCGTCATAAGGATCTTAGTTAATATCATTGAATCTGCGATTGGCTCACCTAACGCCTGTAGGCGATGCGCTAGATCCTTTAACTTTGCGATGTAAGATGTCATGCTGTCCTTGGGATCCTTTGAAACCTTGTGCCACATTTGTTGAAGCATATAGATACTCGTCTCAGATTTCTGCTCGTTTAGGTTATGTAGCGCGTTCCACATGTCCTGGGAGCAACTGCAATTGATATATACGAGCTGTGAGTCTGCTACACTCGTTGCAATTATTTTCTGAGCGATACTGTCGGCCTTCAACCACTCGGTTAGCTGCTGTCTCTGTGCCGCTGTAGCTTCTTCGACTGGCGTGGGTTTAGCAAAATCACCGTTCACTATTTTCAGGGCATCCCTCTCTCTTAACAAGACTGACACTTGGAATTTCCATTGTGCCCAGTTCTCTGCATTCTTCAACTTTGTGATCCTTGATACTTCGAAATCCATCTTCGACTATACCCGCTTTTGCACACGGCCGGGCTAACCTCAAAAAAAAATCGTTTTTACGAATCAAGGATCCTTCTTCAAAGAACACTCCTATCCGATAAATACTTTTAGCCACACGTTGCCTGGGCCCATAACCTGTTGGGTAGGATATAAATATTGCATATCGTCGACCTTATCGATTTACATCGAATATATCAAGAACAAAAATGGCCGCTGGCGCCAATTACAAAATCTTATAAATCTAACAGAATACATGAAACACATTCGTATTTATTAGCAACACCAGTTTAATACGAATGGTAAAACGTTTATGGGTGTGGATTATAATTTATTTAAAACATCTATATATGCGTGGTGTAAAAATTCAGTATATAGATCAGTATCATTTTGTGAATTAATCCCGTTTTTTTGTAGTTTAATGTGAGACATTTCGGAAACAAGTCTTCTGGAGAGAATCTTTCACTGTCCAAAATTTCGACTGATAGAGACTGATGAAATAAAGACTGATCAAAATCGAACTTAATAATGCGTATAGATCGGTTAACCAATCGCAGAAACAGATTTTCCAGCTTGCGAGATGTATTTCTCAGAACATACCTCTGTATATATGTAATAAGTTTTTCAGATTGCAAGACATAGGATTAAATTGTTTTACTCAACTAGAAAATAATAATCTCGATAAAAAACTTGAGTGGTTGTTCCGCGAACATAATCTAGCGAAAACCATCAATATTAAACCGATTCATTATGTCACTAAAATAGCAACTGTTTTCGCTCGCGCTGATCCAACAATTGACCATAATAACTGTTTGAACACTTTTGTAGTTCACATTGATCCCTCTGCTTGCTCTAACACTTTCAAATCCTCTTTCACCCATATCAAAGACAAATGGTTCATTAATTTAACTTCCACAACAATTCCTGAGAAAGTTCAATGCCTCTTACAGTTAGGCGAGAACTTCTCCTTACCCATTAACAATATAAAAAATACTGTTATCGAATTCATAAAATGCACAGAAGGGAACACGAGAGAGGCTTACAAATAGATAGGATTCTGAGCATCAGAAACCTTTCTATTCCTGTTATCAATAACCTTCTTTCTTTTTTTCCAAAATTCCCTCTCCATTCCGAACTGTCTAACCTCGTCAAAGCCACAAAATTATTTATGATTAACAATTCTAATATTATTTTTACTCGTGCCGATAAAGGCAACAGCACGGTAGCACTGGACAAAGAACATTACATTCAAAATATCACAAATTTGTTATCGGACACAACCACATATTCTATAATCAATAAAGATCCTACTCAAACACTCACAAGAAAAATTAGGGAGACTATCGTGAGATGGAAAAATCAGAAATATATCTCTGACCAGAAATACAAACAATTATTGTGTACCGATAGAGTTCTCCCGAGAGCCTATGGATTACCAAAAATTCATAAAATAGGTAATTCCTTCAGAATCATAGTCTCCTCGATTGACAGTCCTACATACGCATTAGCATTTTTTCTACATAAGATCATTTCCGAAAGTATTCCGAAACCTGATAGCCATATTGATAACAGTTTTGAACTTACCAAGAAACTAAATGGAACTCAATTGAATAACGATTACATATTGATCTCTTTAGACGTGATCTCCCTCTTCACGAACATCCCGACAGATTTAGTTTTGGAAAGCATTTCAAATAAATGGTCACATATCTCAAAAAACTGCAAGATACCTAAGGATGATTTCATTAAAGCAGTCGAACTAATATTAAATTCTACTTATTTTTGTTTTAACAAGATTATTTACAAACAAAAAACCTTTTAATTTTAGATACGTAGATGACATAGCCATGGCTGTACCTTTTTATGCTCTTGAAACTTTTTAATTCCTATCACCCCAGACTTCAGTTCACAATTGAAGTCGGTGGCGATAAGTTGAATTTTTTAGATTTGACAATTATCAAAAATGAAAACATTTTAGAATTTGACTGGTTTCACACTTTTTCAGGTCGTTACCTTAACTTCTTGTCGCAGCACCCTGTCTCTCAAAAAAGAGGCACGATTATGGGCATGGTGGATAGGGCCTTTTTACTCTCTCATCCAAAATTTCACGTTAGGAACATTAAGTTCATAATAGACGTTCTTCTTGAGAATGACTATCCATTGGCATTTATTTTTGATACCATTAACACTCGAATAAAATCATTACTTTACAAATGTACTCGTAAATAAAATGAACCTCCATCCACGATCGAAGAGGAATGTCGTAATTGGTTTACTGTCCCATATGTTCCGGGTATTTCTGAAGAATTTAAAAGAGTCGTCAGGGACCAAAATGTTAACTTGTCCTTTTACAGTCTAAATAAACTTCAGAAATTTATCAAAGTACAAAAAGACGTTCTCCCAATTCAATCTAATAAGAATGTGGTTTACAAAATATCTTGTAATAACTGTGACGCGTCGTATGTGCCAGACGAAGAGACAATTGAGAACGAGAGTCTCAGAACACCGTAACCACATTCACAAGAACACCACGACTCAATCGGTGATTACAGAACACAGACTGAATTTTGATCATGACTTTGACTGGGAGAACGTCGAAATTTTGGACAGTGAAAGATATCTCTCCAGAAGACTTGTTTCCGAAATGTCTCACATTAAACTACAAAAAAACGGGATTAATTCACAAAATGATACTGAATTTTTACACCACGCATATATAGATGTCTTAAATAAATTATAATCCACACCCATGAACGTTTTACCATTCGTATTAAACTGGTGACGCGGCCAGATCCTGCCCTGCTATTGGTTACATTTAATCTAATATTTGTCTCAACGACTTTACACACTATGTATTATCCGCACTGTTGTTTTGACTTGTGACACGCTTCTCCTCTGAATAATTGTCATTTCATCGCTGTTTGGCGTGTCAATAAGACCGCGAATTATTCTGTCTCTACACCGTTTTATGTCCCAATGTTTTTCGGCCTTTTGGTAAGTTGCTGAGGTTTCTGTTTTATTACATGACTCTAACAAAGATATTTTTCAGATATCGATCATTTGGTCGGTGTTTCCGACAATTCTAATCGGTAACTTTGGGATTTAGAACGTGTGACACATTATTGTTATTGCTGAGGATGGCTCGAATGGAGCCGAAACGTACGAACGAACTACAGTATTTAGAAGAATAAATCTAATGATTGACATCACGCACCAAAATCTGCGGTCGACCCTGATAGCCCTTTCTTCTCTTATTCTTGAATTTCGAGGGTCTACTATTAATTAATTTAATTGTTTTGTAAGTTTCTCAATAATATGAGAAATTAATTAATATAAATACACGAATCAGGACGCGTCTGTGCGATTCGGCGAGAAGGAGCAGCCCAATGTTTATGTTGCTAGGCGTGCGCGGCGAGGCATTGGGAAGAATGCTATATTAATAATAAAAACTCTACATGAGTGACATTCGTGTATAGCTATTATTGTTTATAAAACGTTCCTCCAATATTTCGCCACGTGAGTACACAGCAACGTAAACGCTGGACTGCTCCTTCTCATCGAATCGCGCGGATGCACACTGCGATTTGCTTATCTTTACTCAGACAGTACGCATGTCCAAAAACGGGACATAAAACGTCTAAAAGACATCTTTAGGCATCTTTTAGACGTCTTACGAAAAAAGATCCCAGTAAGCAAAAAATCATTATTACAATGTTATTGCAACAATATTCTACAACTTGTAATGTTGTTAAATATGTAGTTCTTAATGTTGTATAGAACATCATTATGAACATACTTTGACCACGATTCCGAAATTTCAGTAATGTTGAAATGGGAGTGCCATAACGTTGCAAATAACATTGCGCTAAGTAGGCCAGTCAAATTAGACCAAAAAAGGCTTCTGGTATGAAAGTGATCCGAACTTTTTTATTCCTTTTTAGGCGTGTTGGGGGTGTTTAGAAAACCTTATTTTTGAGTTGTCGTATTATGAGACCCAGAGCTTTTTGAGGGGGAGAGAGGGGGAACTAATTTTTGACGAATCGGAACGAGTCACCGCTCATTTTCTTCGTTTTTTTAAGCCCTACAACATTTTCAGGAGCGAAAAAGTGCTATCTATTAATCGAAACGAAATAAATGCAAAAAACCGCGAAAATTTTATTTTTTGGGGGAACCAAAATTTTTGTTTTTTTGCAATAACTCGGCAAATGTTGATAAAGAATGAATGACTAACCCCTCATTTTGTAGCTGAGGGGTTAGTCATTCATTTTTTATCAACATTCGCCGAGTTATTGCGAAAAAACAAAAATTTTGGTTCCCCAAAAAATAAAATTTTCGCGGTTTTTTGCATTTATCTCGTTTCGATTAATAGATAGCACTTTTTCGCTCCTGAGAAAGTTGTAGGGCTTGAAAAAACGCAGAAAATGAGCGGTAACTCGTTCCGATTCGTCAAAAATTGGTTCCCTCTCCCCCCTCCCCTCAAAAAGCTCTGGGTCTTATGATACGACAACTCAAAAATAAGCTTTTCTAAACACCCCCAACACGCCTAAAAAGGAATAAAAAAGTTCACATCACTTTCATACCAGAATGTTTAATTTGACTGGCTTAAAGGTTTTTCTATCATTCCTGTAATGTTTTTGAGATAAAAATTTAAACGTACTGTCAACTTTATTACAATATTATATTAAGATTACCGTAATATTAATTCCAACATTTATTTAAAGTTCTAATTGATGTTTTATTTCTATTACAGGCAACATGTTTTCAATAAATATGCAATAGTAATAAAATATTTCAATATTTATTGTCTAATTAATATTTAGATTGCTTTTATAGACCAGGCTTAGACAACTTTGAGCTCCAGAACCACGACACTTCTTTTCTATCCACAGAAAGTAGGGGAGTGTCGTGGCTCCGGAGCTCCAAGTTGCCCAGGCCTGTTATATGTATACTAATCTGCATCGGGGAATAATTCACTAATTATCATAAAAAAAGTTTTATTTATATAAAAATAATATATACCATATATTACAGTTTCCAGTTTATTACAATAATATCTTTGGTGAAGATCACTGATCCTAGCGGAAGGTTTTGGGATAAAACTCATCTTTCAAATAAAAAAATCAGATTTCTGTCTTAAATCCAGGAAAAAATGCATTTTAAGGCAAGATCAGATGTGGTCTCACATCTTCGTCGTTGATCCTTGAATAAAAACTAAACGTGATACTGACAAAAAATATCGAACCAAATAATTTTATCAAAATCTTCCTTTTTTATTTGAAATGTGTCCCCTCGAATGAGGGTGTTAGTGCCTTCGACCTTATCCTTTTAGATCATATAGTACAAATCACTATTTCTAATGTATAAAAACTTTCTTTTTACTATCGCCTAGAACTATGTATTTTTTTTTTTCATTCTACAAACTTTCTAAAACGGATTATTAAACCACATACAGGTCTTTTAATCCTTAAACTTTTGGATTCTTAAACCACGAATCCTTAAACCATTTACTTTCTCTTAATCAACCCTTTACAGGGAAACAAGTTAAACGAGGACTGTATATGCGGGACTGTAGATGCAGACTGAGTCGAGATCAAACCTAAGACCCTTTTGTTACTATAATAATCACTCGCGCGGAGCCACGCAAGTAAGATAATATATTTATCACTTCCTGAAAAATAAAAGTAGAATTAAATTAGTGAAAAAGTTACTTATAAATTATAACGCGGCAAACTATAATGATTTTATTTTATAGAGAGTATATACCGAAATACATTACATTACCTTTTTAATGCTTTTTTCTTTCCTTACGGACGTTTGCGAATCTGAACCACTCCATTACAAAGTGTTGAAAATCTTTTTCTGTATTCCGAGGGAATATTGCTCTAAAAGCTTCTGGAATAAGAAAAATTCAATACAGTTTATTCATTGTTAGATGAAAGAAATAAATAATGTTAATTTAACAGCAATTAAAACTTATGATAATTATTGAAATAACACAAAAGTTTCCGAAATAATTTACATATATACTAAATCGATCAAAAGTATTAGTTTATAGATAAATATTTTTTTTTATTTTGTAAGAATTTTTAACGTGTATGTGTGTCCTGCTTTTTAACGATGATTGCCACAAAAAAATAGGAGACAATTTTAATAAATTCTGAGACATAAAACATAGCATTTAATACTGCAAGTAATATATACATCTCTTAAAAAATTACTTATTTTTAATGCTCAGAATTGTGTGCGTATCTCCAATTTTATAATTATTTTTTTGGCCAGTCCATGAACACATGGAGGCTAAGTCATCAGAAAATGTAGCACTCAAACTTCTTCTAATAAAATCCTTTTCATGTTTCCCTCCAATTAACATAACCTTGTTCACCTGAAAAATTTATACTTGTAATTCTATATAATGCAGTTTATTATTATAAATTGCAAGGAAAATAATTCAGAAGACTTTTAAAATATAATAACACATATTACAGGATAGTATAGAACATATTAAAGGACATATATTATAGATATAAGTTTGTAAGATTAAAAGTCAAAGTAACCATTTTTGATTTTGGATGCATTGGGTGCTTCTCCTCAAGATTCTATTTGATCGTTTTATACATAAAACATACAGTTGAATACATTATAGAGATTAATACAAATACATTTTGATTTTTGAAGGACATACCATATTTAAAAACTTTACCGACAAAATTCTACCTTCTTTTAGAAAGTTTACATACATATATCGTATTGGTTGCATATAGAATTATAAATGCTTTTATATATTGTACAATAATAAAAATAGGTGTAAATTAATTAGAGCATTTGCTCAATATATCACAAAAATGATTTAACAAAGTAAAGATCTCGAGCTGTCAGTGTAAATATTTATCTGTTACAAAAATTGTACAACTTTTATATATTATCAGTATGTCTGCTCCGTTAAAGGAAATTGTAAAAAAATATTACTGTACCATTTCCATTAAATTTAAAAGCTTAAAAATATACGAAAAATTTGCAAAAAGATTTTTATATATAAATACTTAAGCTTTCTGCTAAATATGATAAAACAAAGCAACACACATTTATATATAGAAGATCTATATGCATAAAAGACTTGAACAATGTAGTGTGAATGCGTTAGTACTTATTTGATATGACGTTTGGATGATTTTGTCTGAATGTTACTGATACTTTTAGAGTTTTTCATCTATTTTTTCATCTAATAAATTGTCATAAACAAAAAATATATGTATATGTTACGCCACAATCAAAATAACTATAAACATAGTAGATACAGATAATCCGCAATTACTATCTTTGCTATAGGCACTACATTGAAAATAATACCAAAAAATCGATAAAAATTACAAGTCCTGGTGATCTCTTTGTCGACTCTAAATTGCAAATATTATATTTAGTACTCTTGGAGAGAAAGGGAGAAAGAGGGAGAGAGATAGGGAGGGAGAGGAGATATCTCTTACAGTCTTTTCTCTTAATTCTTAAATTTTCAGTTTATTTTTATTGTGTAAATTTATATCTACTACGATTATGTAACTACTAACCGGAAATGTTATTTGTAAATGTTTATAGAATTAATTATAATTGTGATAAGCAGCTTTACTTACAACTTGCATGAAAGCTTCTTGATCAGTTTTTAGCATATCTTCAAATTATCAATGGAAGATAAGGGGAGATATTGTCCAATCTTTGTATCTTGTACAATACTTTCCTTAGAATATTGCTCAGCCTCGCGGCCCGAGTACATCAAGAATATGTTCGATCCTTAATGCTTTATTGGTATATTTCTTTTCTTCTGCAAATCTCTCTCTTATATAGGTCGAAAAATAGATCTTGAATCACTAGCTACCTATTTACAGCACATATAGATAATTAAGTTCTTATCATTAATATGCAAGTTTTAGAATATAATAATTACTTAAAAATGTTGTATACAATTAAAAGTGCTCGATAGCACAAGCACAAACGTACGTATATATGACACACTCACGCATCATACGTATATGTAAGATAATGCGACTACAGTCTCCAGAACTATTACTGCTTATCCAAGTTTTCGTCGGAATCCGACCACTGCTGCTTCCTTAACTTTGATTTTCGCCCGAAGCCTCCATGATATCGTACGGCCACGTCATCCAAGTGTGCTATTTTATTCTTCTTTTATTATTTGTCTTCAGCCAGTCGTTCACCGTAGTTCTTGGGACTCCTAATTATTTTGCGGCTACTTTTGTCTTAATTTTATTTTTTTTCACCGCAAGAACTGCCTTCCTAAGTTGCTTCTTGTCGACGGGAGTCGTTTTGCGATGGTACGTACATGCGTATCATTTTCTTGCAATTGAGAAATACAATGACGCATTTGCAACGGAAAATAAAATGAAACTACAGAGATAAAGTCGTAACAGTAACGAGTCCGCCCCGGTGGCTTGGTAACGACTTCGCCCGTACGGCAAACCGGGCTCGTGCGACGACCGGCCCGCGAGGACCGGTCGCCTAGTAGTGTGTCACATTGTTTTGAGCCTTTCGACTCACGAGACTTCTAGAGATATCATTGCCACCTTTGACTAGAGAGGATACGGCCTTAGAGGTGTTCAGGCATAATCCCACGGATGATAGCTTCGCACCATCGGCCGCTCGACCGAGTGCGTGAACCAAATGTCCGAATCTGCGGTTCCTCTCGTACTAAGCAGGATTACTATCGCAATGACTGGTCATCAGTAGGGTAAAATCTGTCTCACGACTCAGATTTTAAATTTGATCGCTCATAAAATATTAGAAATCAATGAAAATTAAAAAAAACTTTACTGGATTCGTGTTCACACACACAGCATACATTATATACTCTTCAGAATCACTTATTTCGAGATTCGGAGAAAAAATAAAATTAAAAAAAAAATTTTTTCGACGCGCAAAAAATTTCACTTTTGACTACCAAAAACACGTTTGCCTTAATGAAAATCACAACATGGCACATAATCTCACTAAACTCCATTGGGCATCATAAGTAACGTTTACAATATTAATGGCGAATTCACACAACATATAAAAATTTCGAGATAATTGTAGTGATGACTCTGCCCCGATGACTTCGCCACCGGTCTCCTCTAAACAATAAACACTTGGTGTGCCCTTTTTTGTACTATCAAATATGTTTGTAACATATGTCACATGAATATTAGCCTTATAAAGTTGAGTCTAATTAACTAAATTTTAAACAATTATATATGAAATAGGGGTAAAAAATACTGAAGAATATATAACAGAATTAAAATGATTAATACTAAATTGTCCAAAAACATCAATTTTTAAAAAGTCTCAAGCGGTTGAGACTTGAGGTATAATCTTTAAAAGTGGAAATTTTATAATATTGGCAATTTTTCTAATTCTATTATATTCTTCAGTCTTTTCTATCCTTATTTCATGTATAATTCTTTAAGATTAGGTTAATCAGTTCTTGAGTTATAAAAATTTCGATAAATTTGACACATACATTACACACATACACACAAATTAGTAGCAGAAGTGAAGTTTTACAATTGACGCAATGTCAAATCGATGTTGACTTTGGGAGTTCAGGTTACATGGTCCATATAAGGACTTCGCATATAGACCTTTAATCGCATATAAAGTTAGGTCTAATCAACCAAATCTTAAAGAATTATATATGAAATTGAGGTAGAAAAAACTGAAGAATATAATAGAATTATAAATAACCCGATAACTCAAAATTGGCGGAAGTTAAAGCAACCACGAACATTTCTCAAAAAATTCAAAATTTTATAAAGAAAGAACCCTTTTACCGATTATCGCCAAATTCAATACCAACCTTCTTTTAATAATACTCTATATAAAATTACTTGTATAACTTATACATATGTAACTTTTTAAGCAAAAATCGGTAACTCCTTCACCGATTCTCGCAAAATTCAAAACAACCTTTCTTTAATGATACTCTATATAAAATTACATGTAGGGAAGACCGGGGCGAAGTCGTCACCGGGGCGGAGTCGTCATTGCAATTATCTCGAAATCTGTATGTTGTGTGAACTTGCCATTAATATTGTAAATGCGGCTTATGGTGGCTAGAGTCCTATATTAGTAGAGAGACGCAAACATGTTCCTCTTTCTGATTGGTCGGTTATAGACCAATAGACAACAGGGAGTACGATCATAAGATGGCGGCGGCGGCAAAGTGGGGGTAAAGTTTACGTTTCTCTACTAATATAGGACTCTAGTCATAGTAGATTAATATCGTACGGGTATACGAGCACAAGATGGCGACGGCAGCAAAGTGGGGGTAAAGTTTGCGTCTCTCTACTAATATAAAACTCTAAAGGCTGATTTATAGAGGCCGTAACCGTTGATTTAAGAGTAGTTAGGCTATGCCGATTCTATCCCGGGGGCTCCGAGGAGGGGTGAGGGAGGGGGGTATCGGATTTCGCGGGGCGGTGAGGGGGAAAGGGGAAAGGCAAGGTATCGGGTTACACAGGGGTATCGGGTTACAAGGAGATAACGCGGGGGTGAGGGGGAGGGGGGAGGGGCGGGGTATCGAGTTACACAAGAATATCGGCTTTCAAGAATATCAGATTTCAAAGATATCAGGTTACGCCGCGAGGGGGGGAAGGGGTTGACCTTGGCATACCACCGTGATGACTCACCATGATGACTCACCGTGATGACTCATTGGGATGAGTCACCGAGATGACTCACCCGCGCCGCGGTAGGGGAAGTCCGCGTTCGCGATTGCAGTCGCGCCGCGAGGGTCCGCGTGTGGGTCCGCGGGGGCCTCGTTCGCAACGACGTCGCTAGGCGGCGCACAATGGGTAAGACTAACTCGATAGCGCACTGCGTAGAAGCGTGTTCATCGAACCTGTCGGGACACGTTCGTCGTAAACAACATTTTTTTTAGGAAAAGGGGGCAATTATCGCGTAGACTAAACAAATTCGCTAAACAATCTATCTACGCAGTACGTAAAAGACAAAGAAAAAAATGACGTCATTGGGACGATGATCGACCCGATAACGCATCGAACCTGTCGGAACATGTTCGTCGTAAATAAAACATATTTCTAGGAAAAGGGGGGTGTTATCGCGTAGACTAAACAATCGATTATCTCGTAGACTAAACAATCGAACCTGTCGGGACACGTTCGACGTTCTCAAAATTAAGTGGATTTAGAGATTCTAAGGCACTTTCTATACATCGCGTTATACGTCATACGTTTAGGTGAGCTGATTCGTATTGAACGCATCGCTAGCATATATTACATTCGACGCTTCCCTGGGATCCGTCAAGGTGGACGCGATATCGGAGAACTGATCTATCTACGTAGTACGTAAAAAACAAAGGAAGAAATGACGTCATCGGGACGATGATCGATCCGATAACGCATCGAATCTGTCGGGACACGTTCGTCGTAAGCAAATGTTTTCTAGGAAAAGGGGGCGTTATCGCGTAGACTAAACAATTTCACGCTATTTTTTACGACGCAGTACGTAAAACAAAGGAAGAAATGATCTTTCAAGATTCAATTGGAGCGAGAGAGAGGGCAAAGGGTATATAACGAGGGATGAAGCGCATCAAGCCGCAGTAGTAAGATTTGAGAGCGATACATCGGTTAAAAAGTATCGAGATTTATTGTGTGATTAAACACGTTATCACATTCAAGTGCTGTGAAGTGATATAATAAAAGAAATGGTGCAAAAGTGATCAAACATGGATCAATTCGAGCAAACCGAACGCGATCTATTGGAGCTGTACGACCAAGTAGCTACCTTGGGTAAATTTTTCACATGGACGCTGCAATGCGCGGAATTCGTCGAGCAGCTCGAGACACGCTGTAGTGCCAAACGTCAGCGGCTCTCCGACAATCCAACGATCGAGCAGAGACAATCGTTGGTTGCCCAAATCGCGCGACTCGAGGGTGTGAAGTCGCGATTGGAAAGACAATTTATCCATAGCGGTGGTGATTATGCGAACGCCGGTACCAGTGGCGACACGCGCGCGGCAGAACTCGTATGGCGAGAAATCGACGCCGGGTTCAAAACGCGAATAATGACCGGTGCGGTAATTAATACAGACTATATAGAACCGCGACAGTTTTTGGAAGACGCCTGCAGCGTCGTGTGCAAGTGAGTGCGAGACATTATAAAAATATACATAACTTTGTCAAAGTGAACACCGCGTTCAACGGGGAGTTTGTGGCGGGTGATAAACGTGCCAATAAAAGTATATGTACAAATAACATAGAACTCTGTGGTACATCGCACTTGCGTGATTGGTACAAGCTGCATGTTATCGAGCCCACATTAGCGAAACTCAAGGAGTTCCAGGAACGCGACAGTGGGTGGGCGTTGACTCGAATCCTCAATTTGACGATGAGCGTCAAAAAGTACAATCTTTTGCGCGCGGGGTGTCACGGAAATTAAGTACTTCCTTTTTCATAACGGTCATAAAGCTACAGATTAAATAAGCTTCCTCTCTATTATTCTCTTTCTAAATATTTCAAATGTTATAGTGAAACGGAATATTTATTTTAGGTATCCATAATTTTTCACCTTGCAGCTAATGTACGCTTTCAGGAGAAAATTAAATCTCAAATACAAACAAATATTTACGCTACCGATACCATTTTGCGCATCGCCAAACTTATGCCAAACTTAAAAATAATTCTTCCTTCTAAGAATAAACATGCGCTGATGTACACAATGTGTAATTATGTCAATATTTTTATTTCAATATTTACTCTGATACTATGTATTTTGAAGTCAGCTCTGTATGTTGTGTTATATAGAAATAGTTTCGCGTATCTAATACAGCAAATAATTGCAACTATACTTTAACTCTTAACTAGCACACGTCCGCGATCGAACGTTATCTGCACACGGGGTGTTGTACACTTTGAACGTTGGGTACGGCGAAATAAAGGCTCCAATAGGCTTGAAAAAAATCAAGTACATACATTAAACACTGGAAAATGATACCCATTAACCTAAACAATAAAATGTTTAGTTTTTAGGCTTCAAAAAAATTTTTGAAATAAATTTGTTATAAAAAAAATTGTTATTAATTAATTTTATGCGAAATTCTATAGATTAACCGACCGAGAAAGATGCCTAAACTTGACGAAATTCGTTTTGGGGTGTTTGAGCTAGTTAAGGGTTAAAAATAATTATTTTTATTTTAGAGTGTATAAATATAGCGTATCTGAATAATTTATTGGTAATAACTTTGTTTGTAAAAAAGAGGTTTTGCGTCATGGCGATTGTATCTGTAATAATTACCTGAATTGAATAAAAACATCCCACGCGATTGCTATTAAAGCGTTTCCGGTGAGATCAACAAGGACAAAATTTGTAGGGATATATATAAGGATTGCATACGACTAGCGGTTCATCAGCGATAGATGTTCAGACTTTACTGGATACACCAAACCTTCAAAACTCTATTTATCTTTGCTATCGTTTGAATCATCTGGATTATATTTATAAAAGTATTTACATAATTTTTATACATTTCTTTACACATATTATTTTTCTTATATTAAATATTTATCAAAGAGATATACCACCTTTCTTAGAGCGTGGCATATCTTTTCAAGTTTATGATCTTAAATGATCTTCAAACGGGTTTAGTCGTCGCTAACTGTTTATTAAAAAGTTATTAATAAACAGAATAAAATAAATAGACGAATGTCGAACGTAATATAATCTTAAGGTAGGCGTCTCGCTACGCTGCTAGTCATGTGACTGTTTGTAGGTTTTCACGTTCAGAAATATATTTCAGGCAATTTTTGCTAAAAGAAAAATAATTTTATGAATTATGGTGTAAAATTTCATACGTGACAAAGTATGTTACTTTTTCCAAATTATGTGATTTTTCTCATTTGACTCCGTTTTGATCAGCTGATCATGCGAGTCGTCAAGAAAGGTTATCATCTTCTTTTCGATTAAATATTGACAATTACTGAAAAAGGGTTTCAAAACGCATGACAGGGGTGTCAATCACTATCCAATTCGGCTAAGAAAGACGAGCCCCATAACCTGTAACTACAGTGATTAGCCAGCGGAGTTCGGTTCGAGCTGCCATAGTGATCGGACGTGTTTCCGTTCCTGTCCCGTGTAGAGCTTTGATCCTATCCTTCCTGGCTGTGGTGATCGAATAATTTTGCCTATTATAGTGCCTGATTAGCCTCGCCTTTTTTGGCCGTATTTGTTGCGTAAAGTCTCTGCGCTCCCCCCTCGGAGGGGGAGCTATTTGTTAGATATAAATAATTGTAACGGATGGCGGATCATTCGGATCCCGTGACGAAGCAGGATAACCCGCGAGCTCTCGAAGACAATGCTACCAGAAAGTCGTGTAAAAGAATGAGAACTGGTGTCTCGGAACAACAATTCGAAACGGTTGTAAAGCATTTGTTGGGAGAGGACCCGACAACGGATCTCGAGGAACGCACAACGATCCAACGCGAGATTACACTGCCCGAGGGACAAAGGGGCGAAGTTCAGATAAGTGACAAGCCCCCGTTAGATAAAGAATTTGATAATGATGACATGGAAATAGAGGAGAGTAACATAGTTAATAAACCTGACGCCCGCGCACGCGAACTTTTAATAAAAAAAGCTGCCGTGGTAGATAACTCTAGGATAAGTGACGATTCTGTATCTGCGCATAGCTTCGTTAGCAACAACGGGAGTGCCACCGACTCCCGTTCATGTGATCTACAGGTGATCAGTGATATTGGAGAGGTCAAAGAAATATACACTGTTTGTAATGGTAATCTAAGAGAATGTACACAGCAACAGACACGCCCTGTAATCACTAAATACGACAGCAGCTTTTCCGGTAACGCGAAGATAACTATTAAATTACCCCCTGATCATACTACTGCGAGGAAGGGGAAAAATTTAATCAAAATATGGATGTGCTTAACGAACTACCAAATCCGTCCGTGCAATGTAGAAATGCTGAATCACTTCACAGCTGAAGCGGAATTTCCCGACTATTTGGAGGCCAATCTGGCCTTGGAGGTTATAGAAAAAATCCCCAACAAACTTAAGGGGATCCTGCAGCCGTATGATTTACCGACATTATCGTTAATCAATGGATCTTTTAATTGGCTTTACAGAATTGCAAGTTTTTGGTCTAGAATTAAAGTCCGCACAAAAATCTAGGGTGGAAAACGCGATTTTATATCAAAAGCACAAAAAAATTAAAAATATTACTTATTGGGGCACATATACACAGCTGTCACCTGACGACAATATTTGCTTAAAACAAAAATTCTACAGTTTATACGTACATACATAATGTTTATCATCCACCTTTGGGAAAATATGTAGGAATAATATCGTGTAAGTAGAAGTAAGATTCAATGCGTACAAAAAAAGATCAATCTAATAATTATTTTAGTAATGCAAATACGGATGCAGGATGACAAGAAGAGCAACAACAGTAGTTGCCGGATCTTGCGTAAGATAGCGAGCAATCGAAAAAAAGACAGATGTCATTTCGTTAGACAAAAACAGATATAGGGTGCATTCGGGGAGCACGCTATTAGCACAATTATCGTCCAAAACTGTTCGAGGAGACGCTTTGTGGCGCTGTGATATACGATGATGACGTCACTGTAAAGGCAGCGTGACGTCATCACTCGCGCTATTTTCGCTATTATTTTCGAGGTGAGGCACGAAATACTATTGGCGCTTAAGCTGCGTTCGGGGAGCTTGCTATCGCTGTCGCGCTATTGGCTCCTCGAACAAAGTTCATAGCGTTTGGGTTTATAGTGTTAAATAGCGTCTCCCCGAATGCACCCATAGGGAAAACAAAATTAGAAAGGTTGACATTATCGACATCGAGGAAGTTCGCCAGTCACTGCAGGATCCTCTTAAAGCTTTTGTAGAACATCGCTCCATGATCAGGAGAGGAGTTATTGCGGACTGGCCTTCAACCATCAAAGACCTATGGTCGGTAATCCAGGACAAGTCCGGTATCATTGGTATGGAACGGATGTACCGACGTAAATGGGATAACACGTTAAAGAAAACTACTTTATCAGAAACAGATAATATAATTGTGACGTTCAAAGGAGTGGGTATCAGAGATCTAAAGATATTTACGAATAACGTTGATTTGAAGATTAGAGCGTTTGTCCCGCAGACCAGGCAGTGCTACAATTGTTACAGGTTCGGTCATACAAAGATATCTTGCAAAAGCGAAGCGTTTTGTATTGTATGCGGAGATAAAGCTCACGGTCAGTGCGAGGAGTCTGTTAAGTGCCGCAACTGTAGTGGCCCGCATAAATCTACATATAAAAAATGTCCGGTTTTCGAGAAGAACGTACAAATTAATATTGAAATGGCTCGTAGAAATATTTCTTTTTTCAGTGCTAGACGTATTGTGGAAGGGGGAGATCGTCCCCCAGCCCCCTCGACGGAGAGCTCGAAAGATGCGGATGCCTGGCCGAGTTTACCGCCTTCGAAGACGGCTTCGTACGCTGGTGTCACGCGTTCCCGTGATAATACTGGACATAGCTTGCGGCGCTCTACGGAGGTCCCTCAGTCCCGACGTGTGGAGTTGGTTAGGCGATCGACGGGTCTTGCCCGTGGGAGATCCCGGGAATCCTCGGACGGCTCTAGTCAAAAATATTACAAGCGTTTCGATTTACGCTCAGAAGAAATCAACAAGAACAAACAAGGTATCATGTTCTCCTCGGCCAGGAACGGTGCCTCCTGGTCGAGCTGCGATGGGTCCCGGGCGTCGGGAGAGAATTCGCCGGCGGGACATTTGCCACAGGTGCCGCAGGATTTTATTAATGGAATAAGGGAAATGTGGCCACTTCTGCTACAGTTGTCAAACAATTCGGACTTCTGAGCATTGATGGACCGCATTGGCGATAGGGGTAAGCCCTTGCAGAATGAAACTTTTAGTATAAGGGAGATAAATGAATCAGCTGACCGGTCGGATCTACTGGAGAACGAGAGGGCTAAGCTTCTCCATTCGATATAGCGTTCAATCTCCTATTGTGGAATTGTCGTGGTTTTGGTACCAGCAAAAATGAATTATCTATAAGCGTGTTGTGGATTTTGACATCGTGATCCTGACTGAAACTAAATGTACGGAGAATAAGAAAATTAATTTTTCAGGTTTTGACACCGTTCAGAGCAAAAATCTGCTAAATAGTGGCGGCGTATCGATCTCTGTTCGAAGGAGTATTGAGTTCGAGGTTATACCGGCTTCGGAGTAATGCACCCTTCGGATACGACTGTATTGGCATTAAGACCAGAAATTTGGATAGCAATTGTATTATTATGGCGGTGTATAGACACCCCCGCGACCCCATCACATCACCTGATATCAGATTGGTGGCCGGACAGGTACCTAGCTCTGCGAACTCGATTGTGTTGGGTGATTTTAATGCCCACAATTCTGCCTGGAATTGCGAGCTCACTTCCCAGGACGGCGAGATTCTTCATGACACAATGCT
Organism: Temnothorax curvispinosus; assembly: GCF_003070985.1. Lineage (NCBI taxonomy): Eukaryota > Metazoa > Arthropoda > Insecta > Hymenoptera > Formicidae > Temnothorax > Temnothorax curvispinosus. Next base: position 81,761 of record NW_020220272.1, on the reverse strand, counting down.
AGATATGGGTTTTATTTGCGTAAATACTGATACAAAATCCAGAGCTGGCCGACGAAATCAACGGGACTCAAATATTGACCTGGCTTTTGGCACATCTGGTATGATGGATAAGATTGATTATAATCAGCTGGAGGACCCATGGGACAGTGATCACCACCCGATAGTCTTCACTATGGATGGAGACACCCTCCCGTATAGAAAAGCCTTGAATAGAATCTCGACAAAAAAAACTGATTGGTCCCGTTTCCACTTACTCGTCGATAGTGCAATCAAGGCAGACCTCCTACCGCATGTCGGCTCCTTCTCCGAGGACACTGGTGCCTATTACGGGAAGTTTATTGATATACTTAGATCATCGGTGAACCTTGCATCTGGCAGAACTAAGGAATTTAAACCTCCTGAGGTCAATAAGGCTAAAAAACGTAAAATACAACACAGATGGTGGGATGCGGAGTGCGACGAGGCTATATGTAATAGGAAAGAGGCGTTCAGTAATTTCAAACGATGTAAGTCCATTAATTCTTGGGTCAGGTACAAGCGAGCATGTGCCATAGCTAGGAGGACGTTTGCCTTCAAAAAGAAGAAATGTTTCGAAGATTTCTGTGCAGGTATTAACCGTTTTACCAGCATAAGTTACGTCTGGAATACCATCAGGATTTTAAAAAATGCAAGAAACCAAGTCCGTTGGAATTGCTGGCATACTAAGAACAGAGAAGAAGAAATTAAAAAATCCATTGATAAACTTGCTCCCCCATATGTGGGGGCGGACCCATCATTCCCAATTAATCTGCGTGAGGACGATTCGCCTCTGAGCTCGCCGTTCCGGAGATCTGAAATGGATAGGGCCATTACAATGATCAAAAAGAATTCTGCTCCGGGTCTTGATGGCATCAAATATAAAATGATCAAGGAGCTTCCCGAGTCGGCGCTTTCCTGTTTGTTGGAATTGTTTAACTGCATATGGCTTTCAGACTTTCTCCCGGAGAAATGGCTTCATTATCAGGTGGTCTTTATAGACAAGCCCGGCAAAGAAAAGGTCCGACCAATTTCTCTGTCTTCCTGCGTGGGTAAGATATGCGAACGCATGATCAATGAGCGACTAACTTGGTGGGCAGAGAACGAAAACTAGTTTAGTCAATCGCAAAATAGCTTCCGCAGGGGAAAGTCCTGTGCGGATAACCTTGTCAAAGTGGTATCAGATATCCGAGCTTCACTGTGTATGGGTGAGTACACGCTTGCTGCGTTTCTTGACGTTTCATCTGCCTATGATAACGTCGATTTCCGCATCATGATTGAGACTTTGATTGCGTCTGATTGTCCCGCGGGTATCGTCAAATTTATATGTAAATTGCTATATCGGAGACTAGTTCGCTTTATTGTCAATTCACAGGAATTCAAGGAACGACTAGTATATGTGGAACTCCCGCAGGGCGCGGTTCTCAATCCGGTTTTGTACTCTCTCTACACTAAAAGGATCTGCTCTGACCTTCCGGAGGGCGTGAACTCGTGCGAGTTTGCCGATGACATCGGCCTGTATGTGTGCGGTCCTAATAGACACCGTAATCGGGAGCTTTTGCAACGGGCGGTTAATTTGGTTGCCGAGAGATTGCGATCCATTTAAAATAATTGATAGAAAATGATAGAAAATTTTGCCTTTCCTTTCCTATGGTGATTTTGAATCCTCTTTTTCAGAACATACTTAAGAAATTTCACATAGTTAGATTGTTTTGCAGATTATCATATCCTTTGTAAATATCTTATAATTTTCCTTGTTTTTCTATCTTTTTCATTTTATATAAAAATAGAAATTGTTGTTCTATGTAAATTTCGATGAAAACTCATAATATCAAAGTTGCTATTTCTATGTCAATCAATATTTCTTCTATATCATAATTTATATAGAATCAAATTCTTATCAATGTTATTCTTTACGAATAATTAGAATGCCTTGATACTCGTGTTATTAAATGTAACTCTAACTATTATCTGTATATTAATTAATATTTTTGTATC
>NW_020220272.1:74521-79738 GCF_003070985.1 Temnothorax curvispinosus | reverse complement strand
TAATTAGTCATTGTTTTAGAAAAATAAGGTAGAATAACATATAATCAAAGTTTGATGATAGAATAGCATATAAATGTACAAAAATGAATAAAGGAATAATTTTTGTATTAAAATTTTTTTATTTAAAATAAACTTTTCTTTATTATACGTATATATTGCATATAATGTTTAATGTATTAACATGTATAAACATGTACAAACAAAAATATTTTATTATAATAAAAATTAACTGGAAATAGCTCCATAGAACGACTTAGAGTATTTATTGCAATATATTATACGACTTTGTATTTAGATAATAATATAATTTTATTGAAAAATAATAATAATTTTATTTAAAAAAGAAATAAAGGATTTTTAATTTAAGTTCACTCAATATCATCCGCACTATCTTGACTGGAATCAGTAGTATCATACGTTGAACTTTGCATGCTTTCCTTTCTTTCGTCCTCCTGTTCAGAAAATTTTGAACTTTCTTCATTTTCTTTATTATTATAATCTAATGATTCGTCATACACAGACTTTTCTTCCGACGTATTGTTGTCTGCTTGAGTCTCTAAGTGAGAACTAGACTCGCTGGAATTATTGTTTTCTGGTGTATTACGATCATTTCGATCATCAGGTTCAGTATTTTCAACATTAATTGGATCATCACATAGTTCCGCAGGATTAATCTCTTCCTTTTTTTTCTTTCGAGTTGGCAAGTTATTGAGTTCATAAATTTTGTGTGCGATATGAGTTCCGACTTGTTGTGCTTGAAAGTCTGCTGTTACTTCATCATGACCTTTCTCAGACATTGCATAATATTTAACAGCAGCTACAAACAAAAAGAAATACTTTGTAAATTACGATATACGCAATGAATTATTTAAATGTTGTAACAATTTACCCCTTATGGCTTGTAATTTTGTAGAATCTAGTGCTGGTCTAGGTGCAGTTTGTACTTTATTTTTATTTCTATTTGATGTAATACCAGTCACTGAACTTTCTTGAAGAGTTTTAATGCCAAAAACAGCGATAGCCAAATTTTTCACAAACTGTGGCAATGATTTTGAGATTACACATACTGTATCATATTGACGTGCACATATGTATACTCCATAACCAAGATAAACCTATAAGTACAGCAAAACTTATTAAAATTATATTATATCACACGTGCGTGGAAAGTGGCCCATTCCGCGCGCGACGCGCGCGTGATGGGCCACTTTCCACGCACGTGTGACATAAATAACTATTTCCAATTCGGAAGACAGTAGAGTCCCTCTAATCAGAGTTAAATAGTCTAAAATCAGAGTCTAAAAGTTAAATAGTTTTCATATCTACCTCGTTACGTTCAATATTTCTATAACCTACAGGAAGCTGTCCAACTTGATTTTGTTGCGTCATAGGATTTCTTTTAAAATATTCGGACACCATGCCTATTATTTAAAAAAAAATTATTATTTAAAAGAAATATTATATAAATAAAAGATTTACTAATAGTAAGAGATACGTACGCATGAGTTCATCGAAATTACTCAAGACTTTTATTTGAATTTCCTCATTTTTCTCATGAACTTTGGGATATTCTGAGATCACTTTTTTTTGAAGTTGCATATTTAAATTCATTAAATCATTAATGACTTGTTCTTTATTTTTAATTCCATTCTTTAATTTCAAATTTTGTCTTTGCAGATCTTCATTCATTCTTTGCAATTTTTCTATCTATAAATTAATATGAATAACTTAGTTATATTTTTATCTATTAAATCAGTTTACCTTTGTTAAAAATATTTATTTTTTTTTATCTATTAAATCAATTAATCTTTATTAATGTTATTGAAAAATATTAAAATATTTTTACCTTTTTGTCAAATTCTCTGTTTTTATTAGATTTATATTCTAATGCAGTATGATCGCTCTGTAAATAAATTATTTCTGGATTAATTTTATATTAAATCAATTTATATTACTGCTTAATTTTTATGCATTAAAAGGCTACAAATTTCATTCATATTACTTTTCAATAATCTTAAATAAAATTTTTTAACGCTTACAATTTCATTATTTTCTATCCTATTTACTTCCTTGTCTCCTCTCTTCCCGACCTTGCTTGAGGAATACAGGTTATTTATTATATTAGATGTATTATCTAATCCAGTTTTGTTCGCAGATATCCCTCCTTTTTTTGATTTGTAGCCGAAATCGAATTGACTTCTATTTATAGTACCATCTGTACACTTTATATAAAAAATATATACATAGATTACATAAATTATATATGACACAATATAGATTTTGTATAATAAGTCATTCTACACCATGAAATATTACATTAAAAAAAACGTTTAAATATTAAATTTTACAAAATCAATACAATTCAAGTTTTAATACATTGCTGCTGTTAATTTGAAATAGATTCAAGTAAATCTTTAAAAAATGTTATTTTTATAACAGTTTGAACAGTAATAGTTAAAAAACTGTGAAACAATTAAACTGTCAACAAGTTGCAAAGGCCTCAAATATCATATTCTATATAAATAATCTAGAATTTACACAAGATTAAATTTTCATTAATATAAATTAATAAAGATTTCTAAAATCACTTAATTTTGGAAATCTTTATTAATTTATATTAAGGAAAATTTAATCTTGTGTAAATTCTAGATTATTTAGAATATGATATTTGAGGCCTTTGCAATGTAGAAAAACGTTTGATCTAAATTCCGAATTAGTCGCATTCTTCATGAATATTTTTTCAATGTTTCGTGAATATTTTAAAGAAAGAAACAATTTGTTTCCTGTTTCAAGTTCTCCTTTTTCTCCAAAAAGTAAATTTGATACATTCATAAAATATCAAAAACAAATCCACGAAGAATGAGGTATTAATTGCAAACTCAAAGCATCAGTTTTAAGAGAAGAAATTAAGGTTAATGTTACCTTTTTTAATAATTTATCTTTAGATCCTTTTTTAAGCTCAGTAAAATTGTTTTCAAGTTGAGTTTTATGTATAGTTTTGCTGTTATTGTCATTACAAACACTTTTTTCATTATTCGTACATGAATGTAATGTATCAAAATTATCATTAATGATCAAACTATTCTGTGAGCATTGCGTAGAACCCAATTCTAAATTACTCTTGGTAATCACAGCTGGTGATACCATTTCCTGGAAAATAAATAAAAACTGGAAATACAACTAGAAATAATATAACAAGGTATGTTTCTGCAAACTACAACTTCTGAATCACATTTGTAAAAAGAATCATTAAAATTTTTGTACTACAAACAGTACCAACTTACTTTTTCCTTTGAATCATGTACTTTTTCTGTATTTGACAAAACAACTTTGTCATTACGTTTTTCACCTTGTTCGTGATTATCTGTCATGCCTTTTATTAATTCATGTTGTTTGTCGGACTTATTCTTATCTATTTGCGATATTGATTGTTTCAAAGTGTTGTTACTGGAATCTTTTACAGAAACTGATGATTTCTGTCAAAAATATGAATAATAAAATAGAAACTTATATTATTGTATTTTTTTAGTTAAAATAAACTATAATTATGAATAAAAATGTATTTACCTTTATTTGATTCTGTTTCTCATTTTTTCCATCTTCTTTAGATAACATCCCTTTTTTTTTTACATTCTTGCTTAGAAAATGATCTTTTACTTTGGCTGTTTTGTTTACATGACTTCCATTGTTAGTATTAGATGACAATTTTTTACTATTATTTTTTTGAATTAATGCAGTGTCTAATTTCTTGATTTTTGCAGCAATTCTGTTTTTTATATCGTCTCCTTTTAAGCTCTGAAAAAATTTAGTGTAACTTTTTGTTTAAAGTCTACTTTGGAAAGAAAATAAAATATTTTCAAACATGTATTTATAAAAAAGTTACATTTTTGCCGTCAACGTCTGATTCACTTTCAACTTCTGTTGCTGAGATGCAAAGATTCAGAGGCGAAAACTCTACTCTTTTACATTTTATTTTTACGTCAACTGCTTCTTTGGTTTCTATCATATAAAAAAAGATATTTAGTACAGAATGATCGTGATTATTTTCATAAATAAATTTATAAATATATGTTATATACATGCATAATATTAAAGTGTACAAAATAATATATTTAATATTATATTATAAAATATAGTACTCTTTAGTATATACTTGTTTATTTTTTAAAATAAGGCCAATTATATACACTACATTATAGTATGCAATTACATTACTTTATACTTGGCAGTTATATATGATCTTTCATAAATCTAAACGATTATATAACGTCTGATATTTACTGTAAAGGGAAGTCTTACAAATAAATCATTTAACATTAGTATTTTATTATGCCAGTATCAACACGGTGCACTTTATGTTGAATGCTTCCTATTTGTAATGTAACGATGATACAAGCATTATTCAAAATTCTAACCTCATTTAACCTAACTATATTCTATAATAATAAATATAAGATAATGTTTCCGTTGACTTGTATCATTAAACAGAAAGCATTATTTTAAAAATTATCTTTATATAATACTTTACAAACAATATTTTCCAACACTGATGTAATTTTCCAACCATGCACTTTCGTGTCCCATCGAAATTTTGATAAACTCGCGTGATACGAAAGGGCATGGTTGGAGAAAATAGGGTTAAGAATACAATTCTTACTAAGAGATTAAAATTTTCAAGATATAACATTATTGAGTTTCTTACCCTAATACTATATACTATATATATACCTTCTAGAATTGCTTTCTGTTGCATTCGTCCTATTATTCCGTAATAAAAGTGACCATCGTCCCATTTAACTTGGTATTTTTTATCATATTGTATGTCTTTTATATTAAAATCTACTATGTCCTTTGTATCCACAATTGCTTTTATTCCGTCTTCAAATTTAACGTAAGTGAACATGTTTGTACGTGCTGTTGCCGCTCGGCAGTGTTAATACGGAAAATGGAGGGAAATCTTTCTGCCAGATCTTTGTGCGCATGCGTGGTGCGTGGACTATATAGCGATGCGCGTATTTTTCTACAGAGACGCTCCGTCTATTATATGTGTATGTTTTGATGATCCGTACGCTTTACACAATCTGAATCCTATAAACAATTTCGATTCATCTTTATGAATAACGATTCCTTTTAATTATAAGCAATTAATTCAAAATTAGATAAAATGGATAAAGATAATTTATCTTTAAAAAGAAAAAGATACAATAAACTATTTTT
>NW_020220272.1:46368-59521 GCF_003070985.1 Temnothorax curvispinosus | reverse complement strand
AGCTTTGAAACCAAGTGTACCTTATTTCTAAGACCTTAAAGCATCGTAACAAAAAAAATCGATTTTTTGAAAATTTTAAAGTGGTTTTATCTCTTAAAAAAAATCTTAAAAAAATTGGATTCTTTCTTTTTGAAACTATTCCAGGATCAGGATTAAGCCGACTTTTAGTTTTCGAGATAGAGAGGATTTTAGAAAAACCGTCATGCTTTGAAGCTGAGAAATATCTTTTAAATTAATTTAGATCCTACAACTGTACACTGCTAATTTAAAGTTGGACGTGACGACCCAAATGATAAAAATCCCTCCCTCTCCCTCTCCATCTTCCTCTCTCTCTCTCTCTCTCTCTCTCTCTCTCTCTCTCTCTCCCTCCCTCTCTCCCCCTTTTCCTCTTCCTCTTCCTCTCCCTCTCTCTCCCCCCCCCCTCTCTCTCTCTCTCTTGACCTTAATTTTGCCTTTGTTGGACTACTGCTTTCTTGTATACAACGACGTGACCGAGAAGCTAAATACTAGGCTTCAGAGACTTTTAAATTGTGCTATTCGTTTTATTTTTAATTTAAGGCGTGACGAACACATCACGCCTTACCGGGATCGACTGGGGTGGTTGTCGGTCAAGTATACCGCCGTCTTTACTTTCTTGGTATTGAAATGTTTAAGGTGTCCCATGACTTATCTCCTAGTTACATCTCTGAAATTTTTGTTTATCATGACCCCTCAGTCGCGCGATTGTCACGACTAGCGCTACCGCACTCTTTTCATGTTCCCATCCACAGAACTGAAACCAGGTCCTTCCATCTCGCGGGCATCTACTTTTAGAACTCGTTTCCTAATGATGTTGTTTCAGTAACATCTGTCGCCGCTTTTAAGAGTAAGCTTTACGATTATCTTTTCTCGCTTGAGCGTAGCTCTATCTAGAGTCTTATTAGTCTCTGCCTTATGCATGATCGTATTGAGAGTGTCAACCTATCGCTTATACGTCAATTAGTTTAAGTAACTTTTTAGTGTTCAGTAATTGTTCTTGCGTTTCTTGCGTGTGGAACCTGACTGTTTCTATCGCTCTGTGCATCTTTTGCGGGCTATTAGCAATGTGCTTCAACTTTTTTCTTCACTCTATCGATTCCTCCGTCTAGGTTGCAGTTCCACTGCTGGTTGCTGCTCAATGCACATCTGTCGCTATTATATTATATTATTTTATACTGTTCCTCTTATCTTGATTTATTACTTCTTTTCTTATTTACAACTTTTTTTTTCTTATTTACAACTCTTTTTCTCTCTCTCTCTCTCTCTCTCTCTCTCTCTCTCTCTCTCTCTCTCTGTCTAAAATGCTATAAATTGAAAAATGTTACTTTTTTATCGATTAAAGTTCAATTCTGTCGTATACTATTTGAGATTCACTCAATTATTTCCTAAAAAGTTGGAAAAATTTTGTAACCGATTTCCAAAAAGATACCGGTTTCCAAAAAGATCGGTAACGAAAAACTATACAGTTTGTAGCACTTCCCGAAAAATTCTACCTCTGTTTTATATACAATTCTTTAAAATTCGATCAATTATTTTCCAAAAAATTCGAAAAACTTCTGATACCAATTCCCAAAAAGATCGGTAACGAAAAATTATGTACTTTATAGCACTCCCCGGGAAATTTTACTCCTACTTTTTATGTGCAATTTTTTAAGATTCGATTATTCGGAACCGGTTTCCAAAAAAATCGGTAACAAAAAATAGTACATTTTATAGCACTCCCCGGGAAATTCTACCCTTACTTCGTATACAATTTTTTGAGATTTGGATTTGTTACCAATTTTCTGGTAACCGGTTTTTCTAATTTTTTGGAAAATAATTGACCGAATTTCAAAGAATTATTATATATGAAACAGGGGTAGAATTTTCCGGGTAGTGCTATAAAGTAAATAATTTTTTGTTACTGATCTTTTTGGAAGCCGATATCAGAAATTTTTTAAATTTTTGGGGAATTAACCAGTTACTTCAATTCGTGACTGTCGCGAGCAATTAAGACCGGTTTTTGGAAACCGGTTACGAAATTTTTTCAATTTCTCGGAAAATAACAAGTAGTTCGCGTCAGACAGACAGACATACAGACGTTAGGTACTTATATGTATAGATAGTGGTAGAAAGAACTAAAGAATGTAATAGAATTAGAAAAATTGCTAATAGTAAAGTGGTTTACAATTTCTGTTAAAAAAATGTATACGTGATTACTCCAATTTCCGCAAACTTTGAGATATCAAGCTGAATTTTTTTATGGATAATTTTTATGAATAATTTTTTGTTACCAATTTTTAGAAACCGGTTTGGAAATAATTAAAATTTTGAGAAATAGTAAATAAAGGAGACCGGAGCTAAAACGTCTACGGGGTAAATACGTCTAATCAAATATCTCGGAACCGGTATATTGTGCGAACTCGCTATTAACATTGTAAACTCTGCTTATGGTACCCATATGACCAACGGAGTTTCGGCAGGTTACCTGCCGTGTTATGATTTTTACGAGGGCAAACGTATTTTCGGAAGGTGAAAGTGAAATTTTCTGCGCGTGGAAATTTTGTAATATCTGCAATAATATTTGCTTTCCAAATCTCGAGGTACGTGATTATAAAGAGTAATGCATGCTGAACACGAATCCAGTGTAGTTTTTTCATTATCGTTGATGTCTAATATTTCATGGGCGATCAAACCTGAAACTTGTGTTTGGGGCTAATCAGTCTACAAGCACCTGGGGCTAATCGGGCTAATCTCGTCACTGTAGCGCGCCGGGCGCACGACTTCAGCTCACGGCGATTTCCGGGGGGAGGGGGTTTTAAATTTCTCTCGGGTGAGGGGGAATAGGTGCCTTTTGTCTGTCGACAACCTGGCACAAACAATGTAAACCGTTCCTGTTAGGAATATAGGAACAAATGCTACGTGTTCGCGAAATCGCTGTATTTCCCGGCGATGGAAGCGGGATGAGAAGGACGCGCGTGGAAGGTGTTAACAAAGTATTTCGGTAAATTTATGTGTAACTCAGACCACAGTCTGAGCCGTCTTTAATCCATCAAAAATATACATCTGACCTGAGATTCGATGAGCGGCGTATAAATGAGAAGTCTTTTAATGTCTGTGAGTGGGCGAGACAATTATACTAATTGCCCTCCTCGTGGTGAGTTTCCCGTGAGCCGGTGTAACACGTGGCGGTCGGCACTCGCGCACGTGTGATCCTGAGTCGTCGTGTTGATGTACCGGATTTGAGCTAGATGAACAGTCGCTTTACACTTTAAGAGAGTTTCTGGGCAGTTTTGATCACTTCGATGGGCACTTCACTCGAAATAACCCTCAAGCAAATCAGAGCACTCGTCGCACGTCAGGTCAACGCGCGGCCATTTGTACGACTGTGTGTGTCGCGAGGAATACGTTGGCGATGAGCGCGCCCGTGCTTGCGCAAACTGCCGCGTCGCTCCGGCCGGTCGTGTCCGATCGATGCTGCCATCTGATCGGATGGCGCAACGTGAACGGAATCTCGAACAGCTACGAGCATGCTATATTATTCTGCCTGTTCCCTTACGGAACTTAAAAACAATATAAAGCAAGTTCCAATTTTTGTTCTTGATCATGCTATAAATATCTATTTCCGCGAGGTAACCCGCGGCTTTAAGATGCTCGCCTAGTTTGATCCTAAGATCATCGTATTTGTGGCACTGCAACAAAACATGTCTTAAGTCCTCACGTTCATATCCACAATCGCATCGCTGAGTATCGACATAATTCTTCCTAAATAACGACGTGCCCAAATTGTAGTGGTTCGCTCTAATCCTGTTGGTGAGGGTCACAAAATATCTTTCTGCGTTTATCTTGCTAAACCATGGTTTGCGAGCTTTTCATCGTAAAATTTAGTAAAGTAAACGATTCCCTTGTAAGCGGAGTCCCGCTTTATAGAAGCTTGAGTAGCCTGCCAAGTTTCTTCTCTTGCAATCATCATAAGGTCCCCAACTGGGACCTCAATGCTCGCATCCGGAGGCTCCTGTGCAGCCTCTCTGGCCAAACTATCCGCTAGCTCGTTCCCAGCAATACCGACGTGGGAAGGGATCCAGACAAGTATGATCATGTTTAACTCCCTCTCGAGAGAATAAATGAGCAGCCTAGTTTCTACCGCATATTTATTCTTATGCACTGATAGGAGATTATTTCGGATAGCAGAAAGGGTAGACTTGCAGTCCGACATGATAACAATGTGATTGTCTTTTTTTTCTCGCGTCGCTTTCATGAGTTTCAACGAGGCATTAATAGCAAAACTCTCCGTGGTGAACAATGAGCATACTTTAGACATACTGATCTTATACGCAATCTCCTGTCTTTCAATAACAACGCTCGCGCCCGTAGCAGGCCACTCGGGATTATGCGAACCATCCGTGAATATAATCTTCGCCTTGCTGTCCAACTGATATTTCGTGATAATGTCCTTTACCATATTTTCGTCAGAGTATTTGTTATCTGATTTCCTAATCAGCCCAAAGGAGAAGTCAACCGTGGGGACAAAAGTGTGTGCCCCAAACTTGCCCCGAAATATTACGTGTTTTTTCGATGAACCAATAAGAGGCCTGGAAGGAGCACACCTCTTCCAGACTCTAGACATCAGGGACATCACGTATGTAGGTTGGCGAAAACGCACGCGAACTTCGCTGTCATAGGCTCTCTGCATTCTATCGCATAATCCGTCCAAGTTATGAGCAATGGCTTTGTATACAAAATTCCTGCCCAGCATCTCTGCCCGATCACAAAGCTTTCTGACCTTTTCGCTTCCGCAACAATAACATTGTTCGGGGTGCTGTTTCGGTAACCCAGCGCAGTCCTGATGCCCTTATATTGTGTTCTTTCGAGTTTTAGAATAGAACTGGCGTTCCTAGGATAATACACAAAACTTCCATAAACTGTAATCGAACGTACAAGACTTTTGTAAAGCATTAGTGCAGTGTTGACCTTCAGTTCTTTTGAAATTTTGCTTAAATAACATATAACGGCGTTCGCTCTGTCAACCTTACCCCTCACCTCTCGGATTTGATGTGAAAATCTTAATCCATTATCGATCTATATTCCCAGAAATTTTGATTCCTCACTATTGAAGACCTCGCAGCCCTGAATGGTATACTCTGGGTCTTATTGTATAGACCGTATTTATTGAATTCAACGAGGACAGTCTTCTGTGGCTCCAAGTCAAGACCAACAGCGCGCAATCTTTCAGCAACCAAATTAACCGAACGTTGGAGCAATTCTCGGTTTCGTTGTCTATTTGGTCCACATACATATAGTCCGATGTCGTCGGCAAACTCACACGATAAAGCACCCTCAGGTAGATCAGAACACAGTCTCCCCGTGTAGAGCGAGTACAAAGCCGGACTCAGAACGGCGCCCTGCGGGAGTCCCATATAAACAAGACGTTCCACGAATTCCTGTAAATTAACAATAAAACAAACATGTCTCCGGTATAGCCATTTACGAATGAACCTGACTATACCCATGGGACATTCGAGCGCAACAAAAGTCTCAATCATGATGCGTCCACGTTATCGTATGCAGATGACACGTCGAGAAACGCAGCAAGCGTGTACTCACCCCAACACAAGGAAGCACGAATGTCCGATACTATCTTAACCAAATTGTCCGAACAGGATCTACCTCTGCGGAATCCGTTCTGGGATGGACTATATTTGTTTTCACTTTCCGCCCACCATGTGAGGCGCTCATTAATCATGCGTTCACATAACTTGCCCACGCATGAGGACAACGATATCGGGCGGACTTTCTCCTTACCAGGCTTGTCGATAAATACGACTTGATAGTGTAGCCATTCTTCGGGTAATGAATCCGAGTGCCATATACAATTAAAAAGCACCAGCAAACAAGTAAGGGCTGACTCAGGAAGCTCCTTAGTCATCCTGTACTCAATGCCGTCGAGGCCCGGGGCAGAGTTTTTCTTGATCATTGAGATAGCTCTATCCAATTCCGGTCTCTGGAACGAGAAGCTCAGTGGAGAATCATCCCGATGAATATTAAGCAAGGGTGATGGATCCGCCCCGACAAAAGGGGGGGGGGCAAACTTGTCGATCGATTCTTTAATTACCTCTTCTCTATTCTTGGTACACTTGGTACTCACCTACTTGGTAGCAGTTCCAACGGACATTATTCTTGGCATTTTTGAGAATTCTGATGGTTTTCCACACATAGGATAGACTGGTAAAGCGATTAATACCCGCGCAGAATTTTTCAAAGCAATCTTTTTTTTAAGAGCAATAATCTTCCTAACCATCGCACACATGCGTTTATAGTTCACCCATGAGTTAATAGTTTTACTCCGTTTAAACGTAGAAAATGCCTTTTTCCTGTCCCGGATGGCCTTGTCGCAATCCACATCCTACCACCTATGCTGAACCTTACGTTTAGTCGCACCGGTATCAGGAGACTTTGGTTTCTTCTTTCTGCCTGATGCAAGATCAACCGATGTTCTAAGAACATCTACAAATTTTTTATAATATGTATCGGTGTTCCCGGAGAAAGTGTCTATATGCGGTAGTAGTTCCGTCTTAACCTTATCATCAACGAGTCTGTGAAACATTAGTAAATCTGTTTTCTTTGATGAAATTCTGTTGGTAATCTTTCTGTAGGGTATGACGTTACTATCTAAAGTGAAGGCAATTGGGAAGTGATCACTATCCCACGTCTCTTCCAGTTGTGCGTACTCAATCTTGTCCATGACACCAGCCGTGCCGAACGCCAAATCAATATTGGAATCCCGCTGTCCTCAAAGGCCAACCCTTGATTTAGGGTCCGTATTGACGCAAAAGAAACCCATATCCAGCATCGTATCGTGCAGTGCCTCACCATTCTGTGTAGTGAGATCACAGTTCCAGGCGGAATTGTGGGCGTTAAAATCGCCCAGTATAATCGAGTTCGCAGCATTAGAGACTCGGCCTGCCATCCATCTAACATCAGGCACTGTGACGGCCTTGCGTGGATGTCTGTACACCGCCAGAATATTGCAGTTGCTCTCCAGGTTTCTGGTTTTAATACCAACAATGTCAAACCCGAAAAGAGCATTTTCCGGGAATAGAAGGATATCAAATTCGATGCCCTTCCGAACAGAAATCGAAGCGTCGCCGCTATTCAGCAGATTTTTACTCTGTACTGTTTTATGGCCTGAAAAATATATTCGATTATTCTCTGTACGTCTAATCTCGGTCAGAATAACAATATCATAATCCACAACTCGTTTGGATAATTTATTTTCACTGGTCCCATATTCTCGACAGTTCCACAATAAGAGATTGAAGCGAGAGGCCTAGACCTCTCGTCATTAATACATTCAGACCGATCACCTATTTCATAAGATTCTTTCGTATCAAAAAACTCATTCAAAGGGAGCTTACCCCTATCACTCAGACGATTCATCAACTCCCGGAATTGAAAGAATATAGGCCATATATCCCTCATTCCTCTCATAAAGTCTTGCGGCATCTGTGATGTAAGACCTTCCGACGGAGTCTCCCCCGTTGCCCGAGCCGTAATAATAAATCTCGACCAAGCGGTTCCGTTCCTGACCGAAGCTAACATAATACCCTGCTTTTCCTTATTAATTTCTCCCGCACGTAAATCGAATTGCTTATAATACTCTTGACTAGATTTATTCGGAGGATCCCGGTGCTTCCTGCGATCGAAATCCGTCGAGCGTCTAACGGACTCAGCGGGACGGGACATAGTCGCCTCCGCAGCACGCCGATTACCCTGATTCTCGTTATGGCAACTGCGAGCCGTCTCTGCATATGACGCCGCCCTCGGGTGAGGTAACCTCGGCCAAAGTCCCACATCCGTTCGAGACTTAGTCGAAGGGGCAGGAGGGCGATCAACCCCCTCCACAATACGTCTAGCGCTGAAAAAAGATACTTTTTTTGAGCCATTACAATATTAATTTTCTTATTCTTTTCAAAGACTGGACAGTTTCTAAAAGTAGATTTATGAGGGCCGCCACAGTTGCGGCACTTGATGAGCTTCTCGCATTGACCGTGCGATTTTTCTCCGCATACCATACAATAAGTTTCACTTTTACAAGATATTTTTGTGTGGCCAAACCTGTAGCAATTAAAGCACTGTCTGGTCTGCGGTACAAATGCCCTAACCTTTAAGCCCACGTTATCATTGAAAATCTTCAGGTCTCTAATGCCAACACCTTTAAAGGTAACGATTATATTGTCAGTTTCCGATAAAATAATTTTCTTTTCCGTGTTATCCCATTTGCGTCGGTACATTCGTTCCAGCCCGATAATACCCGATCTATTCTGTATTACCGACCACAGATCTTTGACAGATGAAAGCCAATCCGCAATAACTCCCCTATTTATCATGGAACGTTGCTCCACAAAGGCTCTTAATTTATTCAGGATTTTTTCTATTGCTTCCAAAGTCAGGTTGGCCTCCAAATAATCAAGGAATTCCGCCTCAGCAGTAAAGTGATTCAGCATCTCGACGGAGGTCGGACAGATCCAAATATTCGTCAGGCACATCCATATTTTTATTAAGTTTTTCCCCTTTCTTGCAGTAGTTTGGTCAGGAGGTAATTTAACGGTAATCTTCGCTTTCCCGAGAAAGCTGTTGTCGTATATAGTAACCGAAGGGCGTGGCTGTCGTTGTGTACTTTTCTTTAGGTTGCCATCATAAATAGTATATATCTCTCTGTCCTCTTCGATAACATTTGTCACTGCCGATTCACGTGATCGGGCGTCGCGAACGTTTTTTTTGCTACTGGAATCAATATGCGTGGATACGGAGTCGTCATCTTTCTTAGAACTATTTACCGCGGCAGCTTTCTTTATCAAAAATTCGCTAGCGCGGGTGTCAGGATTATATTCTACATTATTCTCCTCTATCTCCATACCGTCACCTACAGATTCCTTACGGTGTAGGGGGATATCTCTTCCTTTTTTAACCTTCTCACCCCTCTGCCCATCGGGAAGTGAATTCCTTTGTCGTCTTGTGGTTTCTCGACGTCCATCTCAGAGTCTCCTTCCATAAATTTCTGAAAGGCCGTGTCGAATTGTTGTTCCGTAACATCGACTCTCTTTCGTTTATACGTATTTCCGGATGTTTCGTCTTCGGGAGATCGCGGGTTACCGAGCTTCAACAAGGGATCTAAAGGATCCGCCATGCAAACACTTCTCAAAATATCGAAAAGCTTTTTAACGGCTTCCCCTCCGAGAGGGGAGCGTAAAAGCAACAAACAAAATAAGCGGTCTCGAAGAGAAAGCCGGTCAGGCACTAGAAGCAATCTATATCAAGCACTAAGCAAGGCAGGATAGGTTCAAAGTTCTACTCGGGACAGGAACGGGAACACGTCCGACCACCGTGGCTGCTCGAACCGAACTCCACGGCGATTTCCCTCGAAGGGAAGGTTAGGTTTCCCTCGAGCGTGATTCTGTCTTTCCTTGCACGTGCGTCAGTTTGTAAAGGTAAAAAAAGTGCCAAGTACACGCAATGTATTTTGTAAATTCAAAAATCGAACCTAAGTGGTAGCTTTATATCTTTTTCACAAAATTATCAAGAGACACGGTAGTGTCTCGCGCCAAGTACACGCGGAGCGAGACCGACCGTGACTCTTTTACGCGAAGCGACGAGTTGCGAGTACCCGAGATGTTGAGATCTCGATAACGAGTGAACGGATCAAGTTCTAAGTAAGCTTGATCGATAGCTTGGGGTCCAATTAGGGGGGGAAGGTTTCTCTCATAATATTCCGCTACGTGCCCTACGAGCGGAGATATTGCGACGCAAAGTCCAAATGTGAAAATTTATTTTTAAGATACTCCTCTTCCTCCTCCTCCTCCTCCTCCTCCACCTAACGCCGACGTCTCAATATTATTATGATTATCAGAGAAACGTCCCTTTCACTTTTTCGACGCTGGCGGCGCAGGTATCGCCAGTTTCGATATCGCGCGCGTATTTCAAAATTAGGTCGATAGACTTATCGGTCAGGAGGAAGATTTTTATTTAGGTAAATTAGGTATATATATGATATACAGAGTGTCCGAAAAATCGCCTACTCCACTTCGGGAGGTGGTTCGGGACCTAAAAACAAGCAAAAAAGTTCATACAAACATAGGTCCGGAAATGAGCCGTTTCCGAGTTATAGCCACTTTTATGTTCAAAAATCGTAAATTTTTATTTTCAATTTTTTTTAATTACAATTACCAAATTCTCTCAAGTTTTTGTCTACATTTCGAAAAGACGCTATTTCCGGTACATCTCGATTTGGAAAAGACTGGATGTATAATCTTCTTGCCTTGGCAGCATTACTTTGAGCAAGACCATACATAAGATGCATATCAGCTAATTCATTAAAACTTAAACGATCCATTGATGAATACGGAAAGATTAGATACAACCTAAAAGTAAGGTGTTGTTAAATAATAATTTGAAACTTATTGAAAAGCCGTGATTTACTTACTGATTTTGAATAGGCGTGAAAACAACTGATTTTGAATAGCCGTGAAAACAACTGATTTCAAGTAGCCGTGAAAACAACTGATTTTTTTTTAAAATAATGTAATCGTATTTACAAATATTGAAAAATTGAAAAAAATTAAAATTAAAAATATTTAAAAATAAAAATTTTTAATTTAAGAAATAATTAAGAAAGAGGGATGCTAAGCGGATTCTAAATAACGATTTTTGAACATAAAAGTGGCTATAACTCGGAAATGGCTCATTTCCGGACCTATGTTTGTATGAACTTTTTTGCTTGTTTTTGGGTCCCGAATCACCTCCCGAAGTGGAGTAAGCGATTTTTCGGACACCCTATATTATATATATATACCTAATTTACCTAAATAGAAATCTTCCTCCTGACCGATAAGTCTATCGACCTAATTTCGAAATACGCGCGCGATATCGAAACTGGCGATACCTGCGCCGCCAGCGTCGAAAAAGTGTGAAACGGACGTTTCTCTAATAATCATAATAATATTGAGACGTCGGCGTTAGGAAGAGAAGAAAAAGAAGAAGAAGTATGTTAGAATAAAATTTTTCACATTTTGACTTTGCGTCGCAATATCTCCGCTCATAGAACACGTAGCGGAATATTATGAGAGAAATCCCCCCCCCCCCCATTTGGACCCAACATACTTACCAAGCCTACTTAAAACTTGATCCGTTCACTCGTTATCGAGATCCCAACATCTCGGGTACTCGCAACCCGTCGCGTCGCGTAAAAGAATTACGGTCGGTCTCGCTCCGCGTGTACTTGGCACGAGACACTACCGTGTCTCTTGATAGGAGGGAATGGTACGCACGTATCGTCGCAAAACGGGTGTTTTGGAGTTTTGGCCGATCGAAAAGATGGCAGACCGTTGTTTTCGAGATCGCTCGCGCTCACGGCACGTCGGCGAGGTACGGCGCGGCGAGGCACGGCACGGCTCTGAGATACCGCGATTTCCGCGCGAGAGTTGACATGCCGCGCGCGTGGTAGATCGTCCCGGCCGCGGTAGATTGTCGTTGTTGGTCGTTGTGTCAGTGACAGTCGCGCGTGCGACCGCATCGTCCAGCGTTTGCCGCATCGTCTCGGCGTCATTGTCGCCGCCGTTGTAGCGGTGGTGGTGTCGGTGGTGGTGGTCGTCGTCGTCGTTGTCGTGCGCTTGTCAGGATCTGTATTCACGTGCCTAAATTGTTTTATGGAATAGGTAAAACAATTATTTTTTAATAATGTTTTTAATAATTTTGAATAAATTTTTATATTTTTTTCTTAAAAAACAATTATTAAAATGTATCATTTTTCAGGATTAGATGTACGTATATGTATAGAAAATGCAATGTGACTGATTAGCCCCAGGGGGGGGACGCTTTAACCCCGACATTTTTGAGATTTCAATTTTTGCACCGTTGTCGTTTTTGCTCCATACCGGTTAAACAAAGTGACATAGATAAAAATTTCCTAAATAAATTTTGTAGCTAAAGGTTCACTCTTTACAATGGTATACAATATTTAACTTAAATTATTTATTTTGTTATTAAAAATTGGCACCGAAGAAATCCAGACTGTTTAGCTCCGGTCTCCCTTATTAATTGATCAATTTTTTTGAAAATTTTTAAATTTTTGGCACTGGAGGATAAGTTTAATTTTTTATTAATAGATAATTTTTTATTAATGGATCGATTTTCTTGAAACCGGTGCCAAAATTTTTCTAATTTTTTGTTGATGATTTTGATAAAATTGGTACCAAAAGATTACTAATTTTATGGAGATGGCTACTATGGGATTGAAAATTGGGTTTTATGGGGTTCTATTGGTGCTCCTAATTAATGAGTGAGTTTGGGGAGAGAAGAATAGATTTTGAGCCCGCGCGAAGCGCGGACGAAAAATCTAGTATAATATATATTACTTTTATGCTATATTTTACTTATATTAATTATAATTCCCAATACATAGGGTGCTACAGAAGTTTTGCAATACTACTATACACTATACCTTTCAACATTCATTTGAAGTAGACTCCGCCACATTAAACACACCTTTCCATATGGCGAAGCCAATCGGTGAACCAACGTTATCAGGTTTCCTCCGCGAGATCGGCCCACCACGAGATACTGTTAAAGCAGACTAACAATTCTGAGTAAACTTTCGTGACTACCAAAAGAGCCTCGGAGGTAATTGAAGACTGACATTATCGACTATTTTGGCTGTTCCGAACATAAATCTATACAGAAATGTACAAATCTTATAAAGATGTGTACATTTCTGACACTGTTTTATCATCAGAAATGTATAAACCTTAAGATTTGTACATTAAATATAAGGCGTAAAAAATAAAGCAGAACTTATTATATGTGTTACCATGAGTAATTTTTCAAGTTTCAAGTCACATTAATGCTAGGTCTACAATGCGAGTCGTAAAGTCGTGAGTCTTAAGAATTGACCAATCACAATCGAATTTGAAGAGAATAATTGACTGTGATTGGTCAATTCTTACGACTCACGACTTTACGACTCGCATTGTAGACCTAGCATAACTCCCGTAAGATCGGTTTGTATAATAGTATCTCGTCGGTGGTCCCATACTGCCAAAAGCTCGCTGGAAAATTGTTAAGAATTTAAATATAAATTTAGTTGGAAAAGCAAGTTTCTATA
>NW_020220272.1:18844-46358 GCF_003070985.1 Temnothorax curvispinosus | reverse complement strand
TTTTAATAAACGTTATTTTGTTCTTTGTAACTCGAAAAGTGCTAACAATTGCCTACCCTTTTATAGCCGTTTTATAACTTCTGGAAACAATCCAAAGTCACAAGAGGCAAAGTCTGGACTGTATAGAGGGTGATAGAGTAGGGTTAGTCCAGATTTCGCCAAAAAGGTCACAGTATATTCTTCGTTCGATTTATGCCGATGCGTTGTCATGGTGGAAAAGCGCCAAGTGAGAGCTTGATCGCAGGTTTTTAAGTGCTTGAATCACTCTTGGCTACTTCTAAATATCAGGAAAAACGGTTACTGTGCACTGTAACTCTAGTACATCACGTTGCATGAGGCCACGTTTTCCGAAGAATACTGCGATTATTCTTTTTTTTTTACAAATCGGGATTTAATTGAGACTTCCATTGGTGTATCCTCGTCTTCAAAAAACCAGATCCCGCTCTGTAACTTTGTTGGCATGTCATAATAGTATAGCCGAGTTTCGTCACCAGAAACGATTATACATCCCGAGATGATCTGGATTGGAAGCGTTTTAGCATTTTTTGTACCAATGTACCCTGTGTGTTTTTTGCTCCTCTGTGAGCGAGTGAGGTACCCAGAGGGTACAAATCTTCCTTATTTGCAAATGTATGCAAAATTCGACGAACTGTAGGTGCACCAATCTGGATAAGCTCCTCTATCTGTCTGTAGGTGATGATACGTCTACTTTCTTGTAGTAGCTTTTCTATGGCCGCGATATTTTCTGACGTCATAGGTCACAGGTTCTGCCGGCCGACCTGTGCGTGAGTCATTCTTGAGAATAAACTTTCTTTTTTGAAACTGCTTGTACCATCGGAAATTCGTCGTCCAATGTGGGCAACTTCTCTCCAAAGCTTGAGACATTTATTTTACACACTTGTCTACAGACAAACCACATAAAAAGTTATAACGAATACTCGTACGATACTCTTTTGTTCACGACAATATTTTTTAATTTTTCCTCGTTGTTTGCTCGAAATGTACTGCAGGCAAGATCTCGATGCGACCTCTCCCGGTCTAATTTTGAACGCTTTTTTGAATGCAACAAGGCTCATCCCGTTCCGTCCAATAGATGTATTGGTTTTGCATATTGCAAAATTTTCGTAGCACTCTATGTATGATTTAATACTAACTGTTAGCAACGCCAATTTCTTGAACCATTTCTTTATATCTCTAATACTATTTTCTGTTAAATATTGTGATATTGTTTATTATATATTGTTTTTAGCCTTTTATAATGATTATTTCAGAATCTATATGGACTCGAATGCAGAAAATGACTGCACCAACATTTAGTTCACACATGTTGAAAAGTTTCTTTAATATATTTGTTGAACAATCTATAAGATTTACACATGAATTAAAAAAAGATGGTTTAAATGGAAACGAAATTGTCTTTTTAGAACACGTATCAAATTGTACTTGGAGAATAGCATGTGGTGAGAACATATAATTTGATATATTTACAAACTATTAACATATAATAAAATTTTTTCAATAAGATTACATGATTTTTTTACGTATTAACAATATAACAGTTTTCTTACCAAATGAATACTTGTAAATGCTTTTAATCTGAAAAATAATTAGAAATAAGATTAATTTAGTATAATAAGAATATTTTAGTACATGTATATAAAAAATAATTTTTTTATTTTTATATGTAATACACACTTTAAATATTTCGTATATAGGGTGATTCAGAATCTTGGCGACAAACTCTGAGGAACAATAGATCTCGTAAAGAGGACCATTTTCTGTAAAGCAACTCATGTTCTCTGACACAGTTTTAAAACTAGCATTCAGAGAACATTAGCATGCTGCCTGGGTATGAATACATATAAGATTCATATGGAAGTATATATAATGATTATATATAATTTCATATAGCATTATATATAAAAAGCAAAATTTCCGTACTTATATATAAATATCATATATGATTATATATATAATTATGTATAATTATACACAAGCAATTAAAATATATTTAAATATATATAATGTTTCATATACAATTTGACATGATTATATATGAGTTCTTATAATTTATATATAAATTATATAAAGAAAGCGTTTATCCACATAGATTATATATAATTATAAAATATATATAATTATATATATATATATTATATATATAAAATTAAATATATATAATTATATAACCATATATAAACACAACACATGTGCATTATATATATTACACTTTTAAATTCAGATTATCCGATAGATGGCATTCGATAGGATTCGCTTCTCGTATGTAAAATTTGACGAACAGTGGTATAAAAACGGTATCAAGAGACACGGCATTGTTTCACGTCAAGCAGTGCCAAGTTATAATATATGGAATAAATCATTTCACTTTTGATTCTACAGCTTTTGAAAAAATATACATCTTAATTTATAATTCCTTTATTATCGAAGTTAAACAGGTTTTTGCTTTCTCATAGAAGAAGCTTTGTAATGGTGAAAAAAAATTTTGGCAGCAGTGTGGTCTAGTGGTAGAGCGCCAGACTCGTAATCTGAGAAACCAGGTTCGAGTCCACTAGAGCCATGTAAACATGGAATGTTTTTCCGATAGCTGCGCCCCTCCGAGCAAGATAAGCTCTTGTGCGGAGAAAATTGGACTCCATCTTTCGGAAAGAGACGTTAAGCCATTGGTCCAAGGGGTTGAGAGGAGAAGGATAGTATTGGTGGTAGATTGCGAACCCTACGGGGATATGCAATAAATTAAGAATGTTAAATGTTTTTTTTATATAATTTATATATAAATTATAAGAACTCATATATAATCATGTCAAATTGTAGGAATATGAAACATTATATATATTTAAATATATTTTAATCGCTCTCTCTTGTATAATTATATATAGTCATATATAATTATATGTAATATCATATATAAGGAAATTTTGCTTTTTATATATAACTAGCATGCCCTGCGGCTTCGCTCGCAACCTCATATGCATGGCTCTCATACGC
Organism: Temnothorax curvispinosus; assembly: GCF_003070985.1. NCBI lineage: Eukaryota > Metazoa > Arthropoda > Insecta > Hymenoptera > Formicidae > Temnothorax > Temnothorax curvispinosus. Next base: position 43,352 of record NW_020220272.1, on the reverse strand, counting down.
GTAGCTGCGTAGCTTTTGCTATTTTTTAATTTTCAATATCACAAACTTATATTTTGGAAATAAAGCATTTTTGCATATAATATACCGTACTTCAGTTTTGTGTCAATACCGCTGGCATTATCATTTCCCGAGCATCAATTATTTCCCGAAAAATTGAAAAAATGTCGGATACCGGTTTCCAAAAAGATTGGTAACAAAAAACTGTACACTCTATAACATTCCCTAGAAAATTCTACCCTTATTTTACATACTTTTTGGTAAAAATTCGGTCAAATGCATGGTTTTCGAAATCATAGCGAACAAAAAAAAGGCTACAAACTGTGTCTCTTTATTATAATAGTAAAGATAATAGTAAAGATAGTATAACAAAAGTTCGTAACCGATTTCCAAAAAGATACCGGTTTCCAAAAAGATCGGTAACAAAAAATTATACACTTTATGGGACTCCCCGGGAATTTCCCCAAAAATTCGAAAAACTTCTGATACCGGTTTCCAAAAAAATCGGTAACAAAAAATTATACACTTTATGGCACTCCCTGGAAAATTCTACCAATGTTTTATATACAATTCTTTAAAATTTGGTCAATTATTTCTCGAAAAATTAAAAAAATTAAAAAAACCGTTTCCAAAAAATCGGTAACAAAAAACTATACATTCTATAACACTCCCCTGGCAAAAAAAATTTTTACAAAATTTAAAAAAAAATAAAAATGCACTACAAAAAACTATAAAATATAATTGCCAGAATCTATTAAATTCTACATGAATTTAAGTACTACAAAATCCTACATGAAAATGCTATAATTGGAACCATTTTATAAATTTTTGTATTTTTTTAGTGCATCTTGATCTAAATTTTTCGGTAAAACTACGCCAAACTACAACTAATATTGATATTCTACACATTTCTATATCTATTTGAGTACAGTAGACTACAAAAAAATACTAGAATTAAAACACTTTCTAATAAAAAAATTCACCCGAGATAAAAAAAAATTATATTTATTTTGAAATTTTATTACTACTTTTTAACTAAATTTGTTTCTTAAGATGCAACCTATAATTATAAATATTTTCTCGTACTTAAAAAACACACTTATCTTGATGGGATTCGAACTGAGACCTCGGGACCTCTGGATCGTAAGCCAACCGTCTTGCGTGGTAGACTACTTCTTAATTTGATGTAAATGTTATATATAGTCTACATGTGTCATAACCAGCGCAAGTATATAATTTTTAAAAAATTCTTAAGAAACAGATTTAGTTTAAAAAGAGTAATAAAATTTCGAATCGGATATACGAATATCATTTTTTCTTAATGTCGGGTGAATGTTAGAAACCAGTGCCGGCTCATTACAAAATGCCTATTGGGCCAACGTCGCGCCGCGCGATTACAAAAGGAAAAAAAACTTCTTTATTCTAACTTATCTGTAAAATAAAAAGTGAGTCATTATAAAAAAAAACCTTACCCAGCACCATATACACACATGTCTAAAACTGCATAACCCGGAAAAAAAAATCTCTTATTTATTCATATTAGTTTATATTAGTTTATATTAGTAGATACATGATTATATATATGATTGCATATAAGAAATGGAAATATAATCTTGAACAATATTATATGGCTAAATCTCTTTAAGTATAACTTTATATAGTCATATATGGTTTTATATACTAGTATATTATCATAAGTGATCATGTAAAAGTATATTTATAAGGTTAAAGATAATCATATATGAATATATACTCTATAATGGATCTATCCACATATAAATTTGTATAACCGTTATAAATTGTACATTAATTTGTGTGTGTTTTTTTTTATTAGGTCTTATAGCAAAGTATATAAAAATAAAAACATAAGTATATTTGACTTATGCGAATTAAGAAGTTATTAATAATAGATGAATTTTGGAAAATTTGTGTAAAAACTTGTAACATTTAACTAAAAATTACAAATTTTAATTAGCCATAATTGTAATAAATTTTTTAGCTGTACAAACAAATCGGTATTTGTTAGTATTTGTGCGCAGTTGTAGTATTTTATGAGTAACTAAAAACTGAATTAGATTCTAAGTTGCACAGTTTTACGATACGTAAATTGTGGTAGATTTCTATAGTCATTTATAAATAATTGTAGTATTCTATAAGTAGATGTTTTAATTTTGTTAAGATTTTGTTTTTTCTTAAATTTTTAAAATTTGTAGATCTTTGTACTATTTTTTATAAAATTGTAGTTTTTCATAAAATACTACTTGCAATAATATCTTGATTTGAGAACATCGTAATTTGTGGTACTATTTCGTAGATATTTCTACAAAAAAATAACTATTTTTACAAAAAATTAAATATTTTAACAAAAATGTACAAATTTCTATTTCTAGTTTAATTTTGTAGTTATTCATAGAAATTTTTTCCGCCAGGGTCTCCGGAAAATTCTACCCCTATTTTATATACTTTTGGTAAAAATTCGGTCAAATGGTTTCCGAGATCATAGCGGACAAAAAAAGGCTACAAACCCTGTCTCTTTATAATAATAGTATAGATTCTCAGAGTTTGACGCAGAAGTCCAGCTGAATCATGTATATAATTTATGTTTATATTATAATTTATATTTATATTATAAAGTTATTTTCTATACAATTTTACTAATAAGGTTTAAAAAATATTAATGTTATCTTTAAACAGTTGATAATAATTACTCTCATGTGTTTAATAACAATATATTTTTTTATCTTTGATACTGTATTATACTTGATTTAAATATGTATATTGCTTAACAAAAAATAAAGAACATATATTTTATGTTTAAAACTGTTTAACGCTGTAACTGTCAAACCGCTTTAAAAAAATGACAATACAATTTTAAGGAACAGAACAATGTGATTTCTGATCCACAGAACAATGAAAATAAGATATTCAAAAATTGCCAAAGGCACAGTAAAGTATTAGCTTCAAAGTTTCAAAATTTTTTTTCAATTTTTGTCAAGATAATTTTTTATTGAGTTTCAGCAATTTAAAAATTAGGCAGTGTATAATACAAAATTCAATGTTTAATCGTATGCATATTAATATTTTAAATAATGAAAATTTTTTTATATGTTGTTACTGTAAAGATTCTATGATGGGTATCAAATTGGGACCAGATGAAAACAACGAATACCTAAAAGCGTTTCAGAGGTATGTAACATTTTCTTATTCTAAATTTTTGTAGTTGACGTAAATTATGTAACACATCAATAAGAATAAATCTATTTGGACAAGATTTTTATATGTTCCTGAAAAATCATATTTGTATGTATCAAGAAATTGGTTTTGTCAAATAACCTTAAGTTAATTAATTTTTGTTATAAAGAAATTAAATGAATTTCCATGTTACTGAAAAAACAATATTTTCTTCCCAATTCTATTCATAAAACTTAAGCAATTAGTTAAATATGCGCTTATGTTCTTATTTTATATATGAAAATTTTGATTTTAAAATAATGTTTCAGGTTTAAAAGTTTTTTTGTATATAGAGTAGGGTACGTGTTATTAATATTTTCTGATGTTATATCCAATCTTACTGCTTTGGGGCGCAAGCAGAAAAAAGATACAAATTTGATACATTCTCTTACTGATGAGGTATGTGATAAATATATTTTTATTAACATCCTGGATTATTTTGTCTATTACGTAATCTATTATTATATAGATGATACAGCAGCGCATACATGAATTAAATAATTCTAATACCAAGGATGAAAATAATCAAAGTAAGTTTATCAAAATTTTACATAAAATTAGTGTGTTGTAGGTTTATCGTTAGTATAACTCTCAAGGTACTAAATATACTGTTAGACCTTTTAGTAAAAAATACTTTATTCTCGTAGAGTGAGCGACTCGTCTTACAAAGATGCTAATAGTTACGATACAACGACCGACTCACGACCGACCGACTACTCTCGCACGACAGCACGACGTACAGCGCGCACCTCGCTATACTCTCGTTATATGCTCGCGCTGCCCGCCATCTTTGGCTTAATTCAAATTGCTCTCCAACAATTAGATCTTTATGAAAATGCAATAGCTATTTTTACGGGCGCAAACACTTGGCGCTCTTTTTTCCCCTTTTACTTCCTCATACAGAAGAAGCTTTGTTTTCGTGAAAAAAATTTTTTTTTAGTTGCCGCTGCCAATGTGTTCAGTATGTTCTAAAACGTCAAAAATTGCATTAAAAAAATTTTGAATTTTTTTTAAAATGTCCGTGGTTGCTCTAACTTCTGCAAATATTGAGATATCGGGTTAAATCGATAGAGTATCGTTTAAGGAAAGTTGGTATTGAATTTAGCGATAATTGGTAAAGGGCTTCTTTTTTTGTAAATTTTTTTTAGAAATGCCCGTGGTTGCTCTAACTTTTGTAAATTTTGAAATATTGGGCTATTTCTAATTTTATTATATTCTTCAGTCTTTTCTACCCCTATTTCATATATAATTCTTTAAGATTGGTTGATCAGTTTTTGAGTTATATCAATCAATCAATCAATCATCTATATTTCTCTCCCCATCCGGGGTTGGAAGGCATTTTTTTTTTTCAGGAAAAACGTTTCCAAAAACTTACAATTATACATTCAGTCATTAATCACATACATTTTACATGGCGTTTTACAGGGACGTACCCAACCCTTTACACATATACCCTTCTTGGCCGTATACAACCTAACATCCCGGGAAAAAAAGATTATATATAATTATATATAATTATATATAAATATATATATATATATATATATGTATATATATTATATATGTGATTATATATATGAAAGGTGCTGTGTACCAATTTATTGATTTAGTTAAAACCAGTTCAAAAATTTTGATTGTTCGAGAATGGGTTTAATATAAGTCGTTTTATTTTTGACCCAACTGGCCAATTGAAACAAGATTGCACGACGTTTTGACCGAATTCCGGTCCTTATCAAGTGCTTAAATTCAAGTTACACCGATCCGCATAACAAACTTAGACAAACGCAAAACTAAACAAAAGAGAAAATAATACATTTAACAATAGAAAAACTATACAAAATCATTATGGTGCGTGTCCACCTGCGAGTAAAACTCTCAAGAGTAGCTCTCGAGATTGATTCTAGCAAATGGACATACTCATGAGAGTACCTAACGGAGAATGAATCGCAACTCTCGGCGAGCGAACTTGTCAAGACCTACTCGCAAATCGACACAACGTTATTTTACTCTCGGAGATCAGCTCGCCAAACTCGAACGCTGTTCGTATTTTGAGAGCTACATGTTGAGAGTAAAAACCGAGATGGCAAAAGTTTGTTCTTTTGATGACACAAAGGAACTTATTGAATAATGCGGAAATCATGTACTATTGTAGAATACGACATTTTATAACTACTGTGAGAGAAATATAAAAATTTTTAAATTTTTATGTTCTGCGAATAAAGTGCGAAAAAAAAATTCATAATTTAAAGAATTAGATAAAAATATTTTTAATACATTCTCTAATTATTTGGTCAATAATTAGTTACACTTTAGTTTTACATAGTTTGCACGTTTTATAATAGTTACATTGTAGTTTACAGTGCTGAAAATAAATATATTTTTACATCTCGAATTAAGTACCTACGTTTAAAAAAAAGAAAATTAAATTATTAAATATTATGTAACGGCCTGACTTTGTCGAACGCGGACTGGTGTGCGGGATCAGGAGTCCGATGACAGGCCCAGAGACAATAATCAATTTAGACATGCAGTAGTTTATTCACAGTTTAAATTACATACACGAAACGACGCGATATATACAACGAAAGGGGCAGTGCAGATGCACTCGATAACAGATGCGGTAGCACGTTATTTGGCGGGCTCGGTATACCCGAAGCGGGATGTTAGCGCGGTATGTGCGCAGGGATGGACAGAACGCGGTATATACAACGAAGAGGTAGTGCGGGGCACTTGATGACGGGCTCGGTATATTACATAGCCGTATTACATATAGGCGGACGCGGTATATTTACAGGTAGTGCCTTTGCACTTGATAACGGCGCGGTATTTAATAACGAACGCGGTATCGTTACATAGACGTATTCCACAGGCTCGGTATTTCACATAGACGGATTACATATAGGCGGACGCGGTATATTTACAGGTAGTGCCTTTGCACTTGATAACGGCGCGGTATTTAATAACGAACGCGGTATCGTTACATCGACGTATTACACGGGCTCGGTATATTACATATCCGTATTACATATAGGCGGACGCGGTATAATGCCTGGATGCTCGCGGATGTCGCGGTATCGCGATGGTATGCGTGCGGGAACGCGTAGCGTAGTATGGAAGATTTCCGGAGCCCCGGGGCGGCGGCAGCGAGAGCCCTCGTTGCGGGGCCGAGCGCGCTCGACCCCGCGTAACCGTGCCTTCGGGGCACGGTCGTATACACAGGTCTGGCAACTCGGGCCGAATTTTAGTGGTGGGGGTAGCACACTTATTGAAGCAGGTTTTTTAATTTATGATATCTCCACCACGTGTCGCTACTATCTAGTATACAGCCGCCATCACGGTCGTACCACAGTCCACGACCGTAGCCGCCGTTATATCATTATATGTTCAATGGTTCAATGCACGGTCGTGTGTTGTGTCACGTGTAGTAGCAGTGCGAGTAAAATAGTGCAAAATGGTTATAACGTGCGCAGTACCGAAATGTAAATCGGGTTACAAAAGTCAGAAAGAGAAATTGTCAATGTTCAAAGTGCCGAGAAATATAGAAATGCGCAAATGGGAAGCCGTTATTCCTGGTGTAGTGGCATTTAAAGAAACGTACTTTATTTGCGAGAAGCATTTTGAAGGCCATTATATTATCAGGAACTACATCAAACATGATGCAAATGGAAAGATTATTGCAAACGTAAGTTTTATCACCAAGTTTTCTTTAATGTACGAAAACTAGCTTTATTTCCATTTTTATTTCATGTACGTTCTTTTTATATTTCCTTTGTTGCATATTTCTTTTTTCTGTCAGGTTCCATTTCAGCGTCCTCGTCTACACAGTTCCGCTGTACCAACAATATTTGATGACAATACATCGTGTATCTATAACAAGGTCGAACTGGTACCTGAACTGGTTCACACTACGGAGAGTCATCAGTCCATTATAAGAAGTATGTATTGTACACACTTACTGTGTAGTGTATATTATCTTTAGATTTTAAACATTGCTAATGATGGATAATATTTAGCCTCAGATGAAGTTACAAGAAAAAGACCACGAATTGGTTTAGCCTCAGACAAAGTTGCAACAAAGAGACCACGAATCAATTTAGCCTCAGACGAAGTTACAACAAGGCCATGCATCGATTTCGGGGATGATTCTATCTATAACAAGGTCGAACTGGTACCTGAACTGGTTCACACTACGGAGAGTCATCAGTCCATTATAGGAAGTATGTATTGTACACACTTACTGTGTAGTGTATATTATCTTTAGATTTTAAACATTGCTAATGATGGATAATATTTAGCCTCAGATGAAGTTACAACAAAAAGACCACGAATCGGTTTAGCCTCAGACGAAGTTGCAACAAAGAGACCACGAATCAATTTAGCCTCAGACGAAGTTACAACAAGGCCATGCATCGATTTTGGGGATAAGATTGTACATGTGGAACTAAGTTCTTGTGATCAGCAGAAGTCTTCAGAAAAAGCGTCAGCTGAAGTTGAGGTGTCAATGTCAGTTAATGACAGAAGCTACTTGACATTCGCTATTGATCAGAAAATTATTAAAAACAATATACGGAGAGAACAACGAGGCAAAATTTGCGAAATATCGTCGACAAATAAAAGAAAAGTTGGATGCAAGCTTGGAGTATGAGAATTGGGAGGCCGACGACATAATTGAATATACCCCTGATCCTGATGATGTCCTTTCTCCCACTCTTGACTGTATCATATATTACGTTACAGGTTTCTTTTTTTAACTAACTTTCTGTACGCTGCTTCACACGTAACTAACCCGTTGGTAACTTTCAAACGCATTAACATTTATTATTATTGTACTGTCTTAGCTATGAGTGCGCAATAGTATATAGTATATAGTTGTATGTAGTAGTTACGCTTCCATGCTTCATTTAAGGTGATCTGACGGGGACAAGAGATATAGCTGCATTTTTCAATTTTGATTTTCGGTACGGTTCTTACTGTGGGACAATTAACGGATTAATTATGTGACGGATTAATTATCGTTCTTTGGCTTTTTTCCCGTATTATAAAAATTAACTTTACGAAAATTTAACTACAGTCGCGTTACTGACGGACTTGTATCAAGTCACCTTAATCGTACATTAACTTAAGGTCCGATTGCAATGTAAATTAACTTTAAACTCGGTTTAATTTGATTTTTATCTTTTTCTAATTCTTCGAACTAGAAAAGGATAAAAGTAAGTTAAACCGAGTTTAAAGTTAATCTACATTGAGCAATCGGGCCTAAAAGTAGTGATGGCAAACTCTCTACTCTCTGCTATGGTAGTTATATGTTTTTTGCTCTCAAGTTGCCGTTTCAAGCTTTTGAACAATTTGCTAAAGCCATTCGATTTTAATTTTAGGATATCTGTGCAAGCAGGTCCTAAAAATTTATAACTCGTGCGATACCTGTATAAAAGCTGTAAAAATTGATTCCTGCAGTCGAGCTTCAGTACCGAACGCGGCAACGAAACTGATAGATATGAAAACTCGTGGTGGCTTGATTCACGCCAATCTTAAATTTTTTAATCTCATCCGTCACGTAGAAGCATGCTTCGCAAAATATGCATATTATGTGGATGTTTTTGAGTTAACGTTCGATGAAGTTATTACAATTTATGATTTTACGTTTCCGTGCAAAGAGCACGCTTCTGACATACTATCCTTTGCATTAGTTTATTACATTCGGTTAAGGATGAGGCAACACGCTCATCAACAAAACTTAAAATTAAGTAAAAAATTTGTTGTGAAAAAAAAGCTGTCAAAATTGACGAATGAATAAACTGCTCTTTATATAATAATGTTATATTGTACTTTTTTCTTTACCATGTAAACCTGAAATGTGTTTTTTTTTTTCAAATCTGATACAATTTAAACATTATTCATGAGTGAATAATGTTAAAATTGTATCAATGATTCATCCGGAATCGGACACTAATATCATCAAAATGTCTCATGCCGTAGCTAAAGACACTCGACTAAACGTTATTTAAAATCACGGTATAATAAGACTCGGTCATATTTATCATGCTCGCCTGCATGTACAACGAATTTATTTCCTGCCAGTCAGCATCGCGTTCTTTATTTATCTCGTTATAACCGTACTTAAATTTGGCGCGTTTTGTAATTCATTGTTTGGCCGCCGCTGTCGTTGCGATCTAGTAGCCCGACTAGCTTTAATAAGTGAGTCACCCCCCACCACCGGAGTTGCCAGACCTGTGTATACGACCGTGCTTCGGGGTTAAGTTTGAAGGAGTGCGAGAACACCTGAGAGCCCTCAGTCGAGGCTCGGAGCACCGGACCTCGTTTTGTGTGTTCCCTGGGAGTCGGGATAGGTTTCGTCTAAAAGAAGCGGAGCTTTTTAACGAAGTCTCTTTTCCTCGCCGGAACGGCGGTTTATATACCCGGCCGGCGCGGCGGGTTCGCTAGGAGCACCGATCGTCGCGCTGTGGTGGGGCGGCGCGGCGCCGCGCTCGTCCTCGGGGCGGCTCGGCTCCCGTCGTCGCTCGTCGGGAGGCACCGGTGCCGCGCTTGGCCCGCGCACACGGTGCGTTTTGAATTTGTTTAAAAATGTGGGCGCACAGCGCCCTGGTTTTCGCCCGACTGATCGTCGGTCGGGCGGCATCCGGCGGTCGTTTGCCGGGAACGATGCTTAGCGCACGGGGTGCATCGTTACAATTTACATATAAAAATCTAACATCAAGGTATTTCGCAAACTGAAAACTAAATAATAATATCGCACTATGTATTCCACTTTACAATTTGTAAGTCTGCAGAAACTTTTAATTGTTGGGAGTCTTCAATCTTAAGCTCTCTATAATTAGAGCAGATCCGGCACCTGCGATCAATACATTGCTTGACCCAGAAGGTCTTTTTGTTGTTATTTAACGCCCTCTTTCTTTTTAAAATAATGCTAGTCACTATAGTAGCCGCAAGTTTTTTCGTTTACGAGACATTATGATGTCACCACTCTCAGAGATCGACTAAAAAAGTACGTAAGTGGACACGGTTTTGAGAGAACACTCCGAAAGAATACTCTCTGGCTTCTCACGAGATGCTCGCGAGAGTACAATGTCAGAAAAATTACTCTCAAATGGACAGTGTCAGAATCAATCTCGAGAGCTACTCTCGAGAGTTTTACTCGCAGGTGGACACGCACCTTAACAATATCGCGCTAGTCAAAAACAATAAAATCAATTAAGACTGCAAAAATTAGTTAAAAGCTTACAATTCTTATGCGTTCTAAAACAAACGGTGAAATCAAAACGTCACCAGCCATATCGAGGCACAACGTCCGAACAGTAAGACAGTCAAAGTCGAAATGAAGTTGTCAAACGTAATCCGCGGATAGCAAACGGCGCTCTGGTGAAAAAACGAGCAGAACCGAATATATAAGGCCGACTAAGTAATACCAATGACACGGTTATAAATAGATGGCAGGCTCTCAGTATCGTTTTGTAAATTGATTGTGCAATCATGTTTTTTAATGAAAAACATTTCCGATATTTCTCTTTTTTGAAATGTTTTTCTTTGTATAAAATTTTCGGATGCTGCCACTTGAAATCATGATTGTGTGCAAGACGGTGTTTGCTCACAACAGAATGATTATCTACATTTTTCCTGATATTACATCGATGTTCTTTGATGCGTGTTTCTAAATGCCTTTTTGTCTGGTCAATATATACCGCAACACAATTTGCACAATCAATCTTATAAACTAACTCAGTCTGACTGAGATTCGGCAACCCGTCTTTACCCTTCCTAATGACACAATCCAATCTCTTCGGGATGGTGTGAAGAACTCTAAAGTTCATGTCTCGCATTGTACGGCTAACATTCTCGCTAAGGCCCTTTATGAAAGGTACAGTAATGCACCTTCGAGGATCTTGGGCCACTTCGCTACTGACAGGATCATTGTTGTTACGATTTCGCAATTCGCCAAGCCGGACATTGACATATTTATCAACAACTTTCTTCGGGTAACAATTATTAATAAGGATCTTTTTTATTTCACTAATATTAGACTTGTGAAACCGCGCGTCGGACAAAAAAATCGCCCAATCAACCAAATTCCTTACGATGTTAATTTTATATTTCATAGGATGGTTTGAAAAATAATTTATATACCGGCCCGAGAAAGTTGGTTTACGGAACCAATTCGTGAGCAATGAGCTTCCCTCGCGGATGACCGTGGTGTCAAGGAAACTCAATTTACCATTGCTTTCCATTTCATAAGTGAATTTTAATCTATCGTGGTAATTGTTGAACCAGTAAAATGTATTAATAAATTGTTGACCAGAAAAATGGTGTTTTATCGTGACGAAGGATTTTTCGTCAACATCACTAGATGGTTTGGACGGAAGACAACGTTATTATTAAAGTCTTGGATAAAAATCAAACTCAAAGCTATTTCCGCCAATCAACAACTAAGATTTTTGCTTTGCTGTCGAAGATTTGATGTCTTACCTCCACACTTACACCGGCTGCAGTTGAATATCAAATTGCATAGTAATAGGGTAAAACATGAGTTTACTCTTTTCAAGAGACGCATACAGACAAAATTCCTCAATTTTGAAATTAAAGATACTAATGTTAATTTATGTTTTATTTGTTCCAAGATTATTAGAATAGAGAACCAACTTCGTGCGCTCTTACCTGGTCATGTTGTCAACAACTTTTTCTATGCTAACAACGATTATTTTCATACATATTACGGGCTCCCGAATATTCATAAAATTGGCTCACCATTACGTACAATTGTTTCCACTTTAGGCAGTCCGCTCTATAATATCGCCAGTCGTTTGCAAAATATTTCAGAAAAATCTGTTCCTAAACCTGAATCATATGTTAAGGATGGTTGGTTTTTTGTAGAATTGATTAGAGGAGTAAGAGTGGGAGACGGTGACGTTTTAATTTCGTTAGATGTCACTTCTCTTTTCACTAACGTACCTAAAGATCTTGTTTTGAAAGCGATTCAAGAGAGATAGAATTACATCACTACAAAAACTGATCTCAGCCTTCCACAATTCTTGAGTGCTGTAGACTTGATCCTCAGTTCTACTAGTTTTATGTTCAACGGCCAATTTTATGAACAGATCTTCGGAAGCCCGATGGGGTCTCCCCTCTCTCCTATCTTGGCTGACATGGTCATGGAGGATTTAGAGAAACATTGTATACAGCGGCTCAGTTTCAGGATATCCTTTTTCAAACGATATGTGGATGATATTTTCGCGGTTGTTCCCGAGTCGGGTATTAGGGAATTATTAGACAGTTTTAACATTAGTATCTTTAATTTCAAAATTATCACGATAGATTAAAATTCACTTATGAAATGAAAAGCAATGGTAAATTGAGTTTCCTTGACACCACGGTCATCCGCGAGGGAGGCTCATTGCTCACGAATTGGTTCCGTAAACCAACTTTCTCGGGCCAGTATATAAATTATTTTTTAAACCATCCTATAAAATATAAAATTAACATCGTAAGGAATTTGGTTGGTCGGGCGATTCTTTTGTCCGACGCGCGGTTTCACAAGTCTAATATTAGTGAAATAAAAAAGATCCTTATTAATAATTGTTACCCGAAGAAAGTTGTTGATAAATATGTCAATGTCCGGCTTGGCGAATTGCGAAATCGTAACAACAATGATCCTGTCAGTAGCGAAGTGGCCCAAGATCCTCGAAGGTGCATTACTGTACCTTACATAAAGGGCCTTAGCGAGAATGTTAGCCGTACAATGCGAGACATGAACTTTAGAGTTCTTCACACCATCCCGAAGAGATTAGATTGTGTCATTAGGAAGGGTAAAGACGAGTTGCCGAATCTCAGTCAGACTGAGTTAGTTCATAAAATTGATTGTGCAAATTGTGATGCGGTATATATTGGCCAGACAAAAAGGCATTTAGAAAAACGCATCAAAGAACATCGATGTGATATCAGGAAAAATATAGATAATCATTCTGTTGTGAGCAAACACCGTCTTGCACACAATCATGATTTCAAGTGGCAACATCCGAAAATTTTATACAAAGAAAAACATTTCAAAAAAGAGAAATATCAAAAATGTTTTTCATTAAAAAACATGATTGCACAATCAATTTACAAAACGATACTGAGAGCCTGCCATCTATTTATAACCGTGTCATTGGTATTACTTAGTCGGCCCTGTATATTCGGTTCTGCTCGTTTTTCCACCAGAGCGCCGTTTGCTATCCGCGGATTACGTTTGACAACTTCATTTCGACTTTGACTGTCTTACTGTTCGGACGTTGTGCCTCGATATGGCTGGTGACGTTTTGATTTCACCGTTTGTTTTGGAACGCATAAGAATTGTAAGCTTTTAACTAATTTTTACAGCGTTAATTGATTTTATTGTTTTTGACTAGCGCGATATTGTAATGATTTTGTATAGTTTTTCTATTGTTAAATGTATTATTTTCTTTTTTGTTCCTGATTTAGTTTTGCGTTTGTCTTGACGTTGGCAGGACACCACGTCAACGATGCAATTAAGTTTGTTATGCGGATCGATGTAACTTGAATTAAAGCACTTGATAAGAACCGGAATTCGGTCGAAACGTCGTGCAATCTTGTTTCAATTGGCCAGTTGGGTCGAAAATAAAACGACTTATTTTGAATTATTTGCTGGCGACGGAAATGGGTTTAGTTGCCAAATTAATTTTTGGGGAGTGCTATAAAGTGTATATTTTGTTACCGATTTTTTGGAAGCCGGAATAAGGATATTGAAACACAAATGAAGTCGTTTGAAGAAAAACGACGCCCGGGTAACTATCTAGTTTATTCATAAAATAGTGAAACAACTTATTGACAAAATATATGTGTAAAATAATCCAATTTTCTATTATTTTTTTGCTAATTATTTTAAGTAAAACAACTTATTTGATTTTGTTTATGGAAAAAAGCGTAAATCTCTTTTTTTTTTAATTGTAATTTTGAATTTTTTGTGATTATATTTTTTTTGACAATTGTAATTTTACATTTTTTTGCGATTATAATATTTTTTTTTTAAACGGAACGAAATATCGTTCTTTTCACACTTTACAATTCTTTTTTGCGCAATTTTTTTTTAAATATTGTTTTTTTTTTTTTTATTTTTTACGTCTATAATTTTTTTTCCAAGAAACGGAAAAAAATATCCTAATTCAAATATACACACAAAATGTATTGTGCCAAAATTTTTTCAAAATATGTGTGTAAAATAATTCAATTTTCTGTTATTAGTTAGTTAGTTAGTTAAGGATACTTTATTTACCCCAAAGGGGCCTTAAAGGGCGTTTTTGTGGAACGTTCCCAAACCGTTACATCCGGCGTTTTGAAGGGACGTACCCAACCCTGTATAAACTCAACCATCCTCCTCTGTTTTTATACAATACAATGTTATACGAACCAAAATTTTCAATCGATCAATCTTTTAAATCTTTTAAATCAGAAAATTAATCCACCGGCACCAAACTCTAATTGTCTTTGTCGTAAATATTGTCTGGTCATATTCTCTTCCAACTGCCTCTTTCCTCCTCCCACTTCACTTCCCTTCCGTTTATCCACATTCTTTTATTCGTTAATACTACTGCGTTGCCCCTCATTCTTTCCTCCCTTGCTCTTTCCACCAGCTTATGTCTGTATGCTCTCTCCTCTAATGTTAGTTCCTCGTCGACACCAATCTCCCATCTTCTCCATATCTCATCACATCTTTTTATCACCTCTTCCTTGTCCTCCTCCTCTTCCAATTCTGTAAAAATTACAATCTTTCCATCCACGCCAGTCACCTCCAACACTTTTCTTATCAGTATAGCTCTTCCTGTTACTTTTTCCATTATCGTTTCCAGCATCTCTCTTCTTTTTTTTGGCCCTTCTCCTGCCACTTTCCTCCAAATCAGACTCTTTTTCCTCTTTTCAATTTTTTCTTTTCTCTCTTTTTCTTCTTTTTTCTCCACCTTCTTCTCTCTCTTCTCTCTTCTTCTTCTTATCTCCTCCTCTCTCTCCTCTACCATTCGTCTCAGCCTGTTCCTCTTCTCTTCATGTTCCTTCCTTCTGTCGCTTTCCGGCGGTCTTCTCCATTCCTTCTCGCTCTTCTCTCTTCCTCCGTCACCTTTTTTCTCTGCCGCCTTCGTCCTTCCTTGGCTATCTTGCTTAGCTTCCTGATTCTTCTTGTCCTCACGACTATTATCAGTCCCTTCCATGATCCTTCCCCCTGAGTCTGTCGATCCCTCACTCCAGTCCCTTCCTCAACCCTCGCTCCATTTTTCCTCCCCTCGTCCCTTCTTCTTTTTCCTCCGTCATCTTCTTCTCCACCACTTCCAGTTGGGTTTTCAGCATTTTCAGTTCCTCTTTGACTTCCATTCCCGTTCGTATTATTTCCTCCTTAATTTCACGCCCGATTTCCCTCAGCTCCCTCGTGATTTCCTTGATCCATCCTGTCTCCTCCCTCTTTCGCCCCGCTCTCTGTGCCTCTTCTTTGTCTGCCACTATGCAGATAATAATTTATATTATTTAGTGAGCTGTCCTCCTTCTTTTCCTTTCTTTGTAAACCCTAACCTATCCGCCTTCTTGACCATGAGTCATTTCTTCTTACTTCAACTCTTACTCCCTCTCTCCCGCTTCTTATATTTCTCTTACTTACGATTTTTTTCCATTCTATCCGCTTCCTTTCTCCTTCGCATTTTCGAACCTTCTCTCCAATTCTTTCTGCGATATTCACCTGCCTTGCGTTGTGCGCTTGCAATCCTCTTTCTCGTGCCAGGCATGCGCCGCCGCTCTCTCGACTTTCAGTCGTGCCACCCTAACTCGTCTGTCTCGATCGGTCCCCTCACTCACCGTATTTTTACTGCAGCGACTCGCGCCATTTCGCCTTCTCGCGTGCAGATGTCACTTTCGTGCCGCGCCTCGGCGTCCCGCAGTAGTGCCAACCCGCTCTTTTAAAGGGGCCGACACCCCGCGCCGCTTCGGCGTCTCGCAGTAGTTCCAACCCGCTCTTTTGGAGGAGTCGGCACCCCGCGCCGCCTCAGCACTGATCAACCTCTGT
Source organism: Temnothorax curvispinosus (assembly GCF_003070985.1). Lineage (NCBI taxonomy): Eukaryota > Metazoa > Arthropoda > Insecta > Hymenoptera > Formicidae > Temnothorax > Temnothorax curvispinosus. The sequence continues at coordinate 27,073 of NW_020220272.1, read as the reverse complement.
TCCGCGCACGTGTCCCTGCTCCCGCGGCTTGCGCATGCCCGTGCTCCCCTCTTCCTCTTCCTTTTTCCGGTCACTTGCCTTACTGTGTTCCTCCCTCTTCTCTCTTCTTCTCTCCTCCCCTTGCCTTGCTCCGTCCTAACCTCTTTTCTTCCTCGCCGTATTCTCTTGGTTTACTTCCGATTTTTCTTGCCCTCAGGTCTTTCTTCAATTGTACGCCTTCCTCTTTCCTTCCTTTGGGTTTTTTTCATTCTCTCCTCGTTCCTTGGCTCTTGCTCCGCCAGAGCTTTCCCTAATTCCTTCCTTCCTTTACTGAGCACCCGTCCTCCTTCCTTACCCAACCGGAAGTCCTTAATTTTCTGTTATTTTTTTGCCAATAATTTTGGCATACAGTTATAAACAAAAAAAGACATTCACCCCATTTTTTTTACTAAAAAAAGTAAAAATTTGCACATTCATGATTTTGCTACAAGAGGGACAATATATCAATGAATCTTACCCAGATCTTACTCAAAAAATATTATTAATTTAATATTAATTAAATTTTATTTTTTTACACACGAACACATTAAAACATTCACTCCACTTCTTTACTTAAAAAATAAAAATTTGCACATTAATGGTTTTGCTCTAAAAAGGACTATATCTTCAAAACGGAAAATGCAAAATTACAATTTTCCCAAAAAAGATTTACGTCCAAAAAAATTCTGTTAGTCTGTCCGTCCGTCTGTCCGCGAACTACTCATTCGTGTATGTGTGTGTATACATGTGTATGTGTGTGTATACGCGAAAACAATAGAACATCTGTGTGTGTGTGTATATATGTGCGTGTGGGTATGTATGCGCGTAGGTGCGTATGTTGTGTGCGTGGATGAGTGGGGGGGGGGGGCATAAAACAAAAAACCGCGACATTTTTATCCCCGAGAAATTTGCAACATTTTGGCACTAATTTCGAGAGAATCGGCCCATAAATGTGGAAGTAGTTTGCGTACATACAGACAGACAGACGACGTGATTTATATATATAGATGATATACAGGGTGGACCATTTTAATCTATTCAGTCGAATATCTCGAAAACCAAGCCCGGGAAAGAAAAATGTTTCAGATAAAAGTTGTTTGGTTTCAAAGGGGTCATAAGATGCGGTGTCATTGGTTTAACCATGGATGGTTGTTTAAAGCTCACGTGAACAACACCTTTAATTTTTTAAATGGAAACCCCTATTTTTCAATGCATATTCTTGTAGCTAATCTCGAGAGCTTTTCAAAACACTATAAGAAAGTATTTTTTTCATTAAGAACTTTTGGAATTTTAGGCTTGAAAGTTCTAGTATTTTGACATAAAATACAAAATATCTTGTAAAACATTAAGTTTTCGGTAATGTTACCTTAATACTTTTATGCACAGAATAATAAGACGAATGGACTTGGTTAGAGGAGCGAGTGTGGTGTGTACTGCGACGCTTTTTCCCCCGGTCTCGCAATCCGGTGGAGGGCTATCAAGGATTGGCAGCACGCACAACTAATTCCGACACCAAAAGATTGGGCGCCAGGTGCGACGGATCGCACCACCGTACACTAATATGTCTGACGCGATATTCCCGGCAATACCTCAGGGCGTAGGGCTCTTTCAGGGAATTCGGAGAGAGGCGTCACGCAATTAATCGCACACACAGGAATAAATAATAATAACAGGATATATTTGGTCAAATAGTATCAGGTATAATCGGTCTGAGCTTCTCGTATTACCGCAAAGATGTCGGATAGGCTGACGCACGAATGCCGCAATAACGCAATAAGTGCACGCGGTAATGTCGAATCTTTCACACTATAACGCAACCGACAAAAGGACGCTATAAGTGCACGCGATAATGTCGAATCTTTCACACTGTAACGCAACAAATAACGCAGACGAACACACGAAAGATATACGAAACAATTACGATTCAGGTATCGCGGTACCTGGCTTCGAACTCACAATGAACTTAGGCTACGAGGCCGACGAACCGCCTTCGGTTGCTTCTTCAACGCGCACCCGGGCCACCTCGATTCCGCACGACACCAAATTATGGGCGATCTCGCCGAGTCGACCACGCTGGCCGGCGATTGCCCCCGAACACGAAATAAGGACACGTATCGCGGACGATCCCGCGGCTTGCCACGCGAATCCCGAATTCCCTCGCAAGCACGGAGATTCCGCGGCCCCGCGCCGATCCCGTCGATCTTTCCGTCCCGCCAAACACAATATTCGCCGTCCTTGAGGGCCCGGATACGTTACTCAAAACGAGGGCGAGTGCCCTTCAAATTACATGACCACTTGCGGCTCGCCGTTACCCGCACCACTCGCTCCCGTTACCGCCACGCAAGGCATTTTTCTCAATATGGCCAGGACGCGACACGATTACGAGCTTAAATAATATGGCCAAAACGCGACACAATTACAAATATAACTCTATCACAACGAAACGCGACACGATTACGCACATAAACTCTGTCACAATGAAACGCGACACGATTACGAATAACGCGATACGATTACTTACATTAATGCAACGAGACGCTACACAATTCGACCCGATTAATCCGATTCACGCATCTCAACGCCGCGCGACTGTCGGCCGTGGCGGTGCTCGCGGGGAGGGCACTTGGTCTCTACGCATTAGAGAGCTCACTCTCGGCAAGGCCCTGGCACGATTTCCACACGACTCTACTTTAATGCGAGCGCAAGGTATTGCACGCTCTGACCCCGCTCTGTCCACAGGTATCCTGCGGCACTCCGGTAACCAACGTGTGCCACGGGCCGATGCCTCGAGCGAACCCTCTTCTCTTAACGCGGGGACGCCAGAGTGGTGACCTTACACTTCGTCGTCGTCCCTTCGGTAGTCCGGGCAGCTCGGGATCCGGGAGATGCTCGCTGCTCGTTAGCCGGCACGACAGTGTCGGAAACGATAGCCTGCCGGGATCGCGCCGGTTCCCCGCGCCTGCGCTGTAGCGTGTCGCTCGACCGGATTGCCGATCCTAGCGCTTCCTGCGCCTAGGCCGCACGTGCGCCGCTCCTTCCGGGGGCGCCACTCCAGTTCCAGGGCGCTCTCGTCGGCGCCTCAGCTTCTCGCGCGCCTCCCTTTCCGGCGGCGCCGCTGCCATTACCTCCGATTCGGCGCGGGCTTTTCGATTCAACCGGCTGTCCGGGCCGCGATGATTGAGTCGGCGTTCGGGGTCAGGCTGGCCGGGCCTCGGCCCCGTCTGCCGGCATCCCCCTCGGGGTGACGGCCCCAGGGCTGCGCCTTTCCCTGGGCCGCTCCTCGGCACCCTTGTTCAACTGGCATTTCGCTCGGGGGTGATCCGGGGTCTTCCTGATCGTTATGCTGCCGCTGTTACGACCGAGTGCGGGGTGAGCTCCGGCCGGCGACGCTCATGCACTTGCGGGGAGGTCCGGGCGACCCGACTTCCAGCCATGTCCCCTGGCCGTCTCTTTAATCCTCTGCCCTTTCTCGTTGCAGCCCCCGGCCGTTACAGATGGCGTCCGGTCACCACCGGCAATCCCTTAAAAACTTAATATCTAATTAGACCAATTAATATACGCAACCGCCCCCATCTCGCTCTAACGAGGAGGCATCTCCGAATTCCCCTCGGCCGAGCCCGTCCGGGAAGGAGACGCGACTTGTCACGTCACAGTACGTATGTGTGAGGAGCGGCGAGAGCGAGTAAGAGTTGAGACAGTAATAAGAAGCTTAGCGGGCGTTAAAGAGGTAGAAAGAATAATAGAGAATCAGGATAGGATAATAAAGAAAAGTGGAATCTCATTAATATAGTAGTAAAAGTGCGCTAAAGGCAAAGCGGAGAGCGAGAAGTTAGGGAGCAAAAAAGGGGGAGAGCTGCGTTCGCGTTCCAAAAGGGAGCAAAATTAGCGCTGCGAGGATAGTGGAGTTGGCGACATTGGGCGCGTTCGGCAAATCAAACTGCTCAGTAATAGTTGAGCGCGATTGGTTCTTACTTTTAGGAACCAACCAACCAACGCGGAGCGTGTAGCGGTGGCATTCGCCGAGCGAGCCCATTGGCGGGACAGATTAGGCACAGAGATGGACGAGGGCGAGTCGATAACATATATGAATGTGAGTACAGATACGGTTTTAGATAAGGTAGGAAAGGAAAAAACGGATAAAGAAACTTTTGCTGCACCAAAAGAAGAGAAAAGAGGAAGAGGAAGGCTTTTAAAGGAAAAACTGAGAATGAGGGAAAGAGCGAGTTCGACCAGCATACTAGATTTTGTGAGAAGCGAAAATGGTATGACATGTGAAATAGAGAAGGCTAAGAGGAAAAGAGAGAAACAAGAACATAGTGCGAATGCCATTTCCAAGAAAGGTAACAAGACGGTAAGAACGCCTCCAGGTTTAGATAAGCGAATAGCTGTGGAACCGGTCCCGAAGGAGGGAAGAGAGAAAAGGACGGAGATACGACGGTATTGAAGAAGAATGAAGCAGACGGTTCGCTATTAGCAATCTTGAGAAATATTAGAGACGAGATGAGGGACCTGAGGGACGAGATGAGAGAGATGAGAGAGAGGATGAACGTCTTAGAAGAGGGTTGGAGAAAAAAAGAAGAAAAGGCAGAGGATAGGATAGATAAGATAGAAGAGAGGCTATCGAAGATTGAACGAAGGAGTGAAAACACAACGGATGAGGCGACCGGTGGCAAAATGGAGGAGATAGTGGGAAAGGTGGCGGAGATGGTTAAGAAAAAAGAAAGAAATATGAAGGAAAGGAAGGAAAAGAAAAATAATTTAGTGATCAGAGGTTTACATAAAGAGGAAAACAAGAACTTAATGGACACAGTGGAGTCGTTTCTTGAAAGGGAATTTGGTGCAAAAGCGGGAGTAAAGAAGATGCGGTCAACAGGCAGTGTAGGAAAAGAGATAGTAATAGTCGAAATGGACTGCTAGAAAGCAAAGGATAACATTATGAAGGAGAAGAAGAAGCTGGGAAGTAAGAAAATTTTTATTGATCACGACCTGACCTTTGAGGACAGAGAAGTTCAAAGACGGATAAAAGAAAGGGCATGGAAAGAGAAAACAGAAGGAAAATGGGTGAAAATAGGTTTTAGGAAGCTAGAGGTACAAGGTAGGAAGTATGTATGGAGCAAGCAAGAAAATAAGCTAATAAAAAAGGAAAATTTCTAGAGGGCTGCCAAGTTAGGAGAAGAGAACTAGATGACATTCAAGAGGACAACAGGCGAACAACACGAAAGGAGGTCGGAAAAATGAAGCAGCTAAAGAATGAAAATAGGCGAAAGATAATTTTTTGGAATGTTGCGGGTATTGAGAGGCAGGACAAAGATTTTTGGAATTATATAGTGGGTTTTGATTTTATTGGGTTATGTAAAACATGGTTAGAGGAAAAGGGATGGGATAGAATTAAGGGTAGATTGCCGGAAACGCACAACTAAAAAAACATTAACGCTGTAAGGGAAAGGAAGAAGGGTAGGACGGAGGGAGGTTTACTAATAGGTATTAGAAAAGACTGGGGGGCGAAAGCGGAGAATTATGAAAATGTAATGATTACAGAAGAAATTGCGAGAACGAGAATAGTAAAAAAGGAAAAAGGACTAAATATTTTTACAGTATATAATGTAGGAGCTAAGAAAGATGTTGAAGAGATAATGGCAAAAATAACAGATCAATGCAAAGGACGCGAAGGAGAGGATATTGTCTTGTTTGGTCTTTTATAATTAACAAGACTACTATATTTATAAGTAATTAGCTGATTTATTGTAGTACAATCAATATTAAAAGTATGGTTCGAGCTCAACGTAACAACGGTCTATCCGTGAGCCTTGCACGCCACCATGGACTCTGTTCATGCATGATACGCGCATGCGTGGTGTGTTCGTAAATCATTACCAACCTACTGTGACATCCCTTTCTTATTAAACAAAACATGAGAAGAATAACGCAAGCATAAGGTAATACAAAATTATAAGTTTAAACAAATAGTATTAGTAAATATATACAGGGACGCACGTAAAATACTGAAACTAAAAATACGACTATATATTCTATTTAGTGACATAATCTTTAAGATATGCCGGAGGTTTAACAATTCTAAAAGAGCGAGTTTTAACAACAGACGCAGCGGAATCAGACTTAGCAATGTTATTATTGTCAGTAGAGGTAGAAGCTATAGTTTCAGGCGAGTGAGAAGAACCCGTTAGGTCTGTTTTCGCTGACTGTGTCGGTAAGACGTGTTCTGCCTCCCAATTACGAGACAACGGTTTTTGAGTAGCCGGAACTAGATGTATGTGTCGTCGGTTTTGCTGTAAGATAGAACCATCAGAGAATTCTAGTTCATAAGATCTAGGTCTATTACACATTTTGACAACTTCTGCTGGTTGGAGCATATTGTGATTTGGATTTTCTGTTTTTACCAGAACTTGTTCACCAACTGGTAGAGGATTTAGATTCTTAGCGGATCTATTATAGTATTTCTTTTGTATACTTTGCCTCTCATCAAACAATTGTGAAGTCTTGTTATCTGGAAGACTTTGTTTATGTGACATTGGTAACATGCCTCTAATTTTTTTACCAAACATTAGTTCCAAAGGGGAGGGAATTACGTTACTAATTGGAGTATTTCTGAGCTCCAGTAAAGCGAGAAAAATATCTTTACCATCATATTCACACTTTCTTAACAATTGTTTGATAATTCCCACAAAACGTTCAGAGGATATTTCGGGTTAGACGTTTTGTGTTCAAAATTCCATTTTGACGCAAAATCTCTAAAGTACATGTTTTGGAATTGTGGACCATTATCGGAATACACTATATATAAGGTATTCCAAATTTCGCAAACATAGATTTCAAGTGTAATATCACAGTTTTACTTGTAGTATTATTTAGTTTAACTATCTCTACATATTTACTGAAGTAATCTACCGCTAATAAGTATTCAGAATTTCCATAATGAAATAAGTCTATTCCAATAATTTGCCAAGGACCTTGTGGAACGGCTCTATCTAAATATGTTTCTTTGGTATTAGCTCTTTGAAAACGTTGACATGGTTCACAATTTTGTACAATGTCTGTAATTTCTTTGGACATACCAGGCCAAAAAAGAATTTCTCTAGCTCGTTTTTTACATTTTTCAATACCTAAATGATTGTAATGTATTTTACTAAGCATTTCTTGTCGCAGACTAGTTGGAACAACTATACGTGTATTCTTATATATCAGATCATTTATAACCGAAAGTTCATCTTTAAAAGTAGAATAGATCCTTACATGATCCGGAATTTTATGTTTATCTACAGGCCATCCATGTTCAATGAGTTCCCTGAGACTTTTTAGAGTAGGATCCACTAGTGTTTTTTCACGAAATCGTTTATACTGAGTATCGCTAATATGTAGACTATTCTTAATCATAAAAACTTGAGCTTGTATTTCTTCATCTAAGAGTGGAGAATGATCAGTCATATATGATCTGGATAACGCATCTGCTAAGAGTAACTCTTTATCAGGCTTGTATTTTACAATTATGTCATACGGTTGAAGACTAAGTCTAATACGCTGTAATCTAGCCGGACATTTATGAAAAGGTTTCGCAAAAATTGCTTCTAAAGGCTTATGATCACTTTCTATAGTTACTTGACGTCCAAAAACGCTTACATGTGTCACGTTCTGACTGTTATAATTCGTCCGATTTTTGGTCAATGCATTTAAGCAATTTACCAGGGATTTGAACAAGTCGTGTGAAGGATATTATTATTATATTTATTATTTGGGACCGAAAAGATATCTGAGTTTATACGTATGGTAACGAGGATCAGCTTTATTTATTTGGTTATAATTAGGATAATCAACGTCGAAATCGACAGGAATAGGTTTAAAGGGGGGTGCGTTTTCTAGTTGTTGCAATTGTTGGAGGAAGGGGAGAGGATCTTGATTAGAAATGACTGCTTGCTTGATCTGGAATCTGATTCGTTTAATACGAACGCGCCTACCTCCTTTCTTCGTCATTCAGCCGCGTTCACGAAAATGAATTTTAAGCTCGCCACACTCTTCGGCAGCGCTCAAAACCAATCCGCCACACCCTCTGCTCGCCACACTCTTCGTCAGCGCTCAGACCGTCAGCGTAGAGGTCAAATTCACTTTCGGGAATTTGTCGAAATTATTATCTTTTTCTGGGAACCAACTTCGTAATCGCCACGCTTTCGGCAGCGAAAGTACTGGATCGCCACACTC
>NW_020220272.1:765-18834 GCF_003070985.1 Temnothorax curvispinosus | reverse complement strand
AGCACAGATCGCCACGCTTGTCAGCGACAACTGCGAGTCGAATCTTAGAAGTGATCGATTTATTGATTAAAAATACGAAATGAAATTCCAGATTTTTACACTTGTTCCCTTTTAAACTTATCTTACCTTTATTCTATAAATCTCAATACAACTTGTGCGTGAAGCGTGGTCTTATAAGGTATGAGAGTGTAGGGACTAAGTCCCAGAATTAAGCGCGAATGCTCGAACTTAGCGTATAGCGGAACGTAGGAAATCGAATAAGGTTAGAAGAGAGTCTGAGAATTACGTCTAGTCAAGACCAAAGTTAAAACTTATCTGCTTTCCGCGGCGTTTTTCCGTCCTATTTATACCCGAAAAAGACCGGAATCTCCCGCGCGAGATTCCCGCCTTTTTCCTACGCGTCTTAAGGGGGGAGGTATTCTAGAAGCTTCTAGAACATTCTAGAAGCGTAGTTTTGGGCCCATCTGGCCCCCGGCCCTTCAACGGACTCCGATAAGATAATCTAAACATTTACATTAACCCGGCCGTTTCCTCGGAATTCCGAGCCTAGCGTGCGTCGTCTAAGCGTTCAAGACTTTTAACGTGCGTCGTCGGAAATATAAAATTTCCGTACGTAACACATGCAAAGGCTATTGCTAAAGCCTCTTTTTCTATTTGTGCATAGTTTTTCTGTGTTTCGTTTAATGAACGCGAGGCATACTCTATAGGCAGATTATCTTGTAATATTACTGCTCCAAGTCCCGTTTGAGAAGCATCTACACTAATAGTGATGTCTTTGTTTATATCAAATTATTGTAGAACAGGAGTTGACGTTAACACATTTTTTAAATGCGTGAAAGCCTTCTGGGCATTCTCATCCCAATTCCAAACTGAGTTTCTCTTTAAAAGATTTCTCAAACTAGTAGACTTATGTGACAGGTTCGGAATATACCGAGCAAGGTACGTTAGCATGCCTAAAAATGTTTCCAACTCTTTTACATTAGACGGTTGTTTCATAGAAGCAATGGCAGCAACTTTCTCTGGGTCTGGTTGTATTCCTTTTTGTGAGAAAATATGTCCCATATACTTAACTTCTTCTAACCCAATTTTACATTTGTTAAAATTAAATTTTACTCCACGTTGTCGCACTCTATCTAATACTATTTTTAATCTATTATCATGCTCAGCCTTATTCTCGCCAAAAACTATTATATCATCTAAATATACTTCTACACCTTCTATATCTGCAAATATTTCTTGAAAACAGCGATGGAAGATTTCTGGAGCCGACGTAATTCTATATGGAAGACGTAAAAAGTATCTACCAAAAGGAGTGTTAAATGTAGTGAGTTTTGAACTCTCTCCTGACAATTTAATTTGCCAAAATACTTTATCAGCATCTAATGTACTGAATATCTTTGCACCATTCATTTTAAAACATAATTCTTCAAAAGTCGGTATATAATGATGTTCTCTCTGTATGGCTTGATTTAGATAATGTGGATTTAGACAGACACATAGACTATTATCCTTTTTAGATACCATAACAAGTGCATTAACCCAGTCCGTAGGTTCATGAACTTTTTCTATTATTTGAGCAGTTTTCATCTTATTTAATTCATCTTTTAACTTATTTCTAAGTTTAAAGGGAACTCTTCTACAGGGCTCGATGTGACTAACACTATTTGGCTTGAGCTTTATATCATATTCGAAATTCGATATAAGACCTGATCCTCGTGTGGAGTTTTTTAATATATCGCTCTCTATGTGCGACTGCTTATTTTGTGTTATTGTATCAATCTTCTTTAACAAGTTTAATTTTATAAGAGTGGGCAGACCCAAAGCCGCTAGTGCCATTTCCTCTACTATCTGAAATTCGATTATATTAGTTAGTCCTTTTGTAGTTTTACATGTAATATTGCATTTACCTATAACTTTAATTTGATTGCCACCATAAAAAGTTAATTTCGCTTGTGACTTCAATATTTTGTTTTTAGGAAGCATTAACTTATTATATATATGTATTGGAAGTACATTGCATTGAGCTCCTGTATCTAATTTTGCAATTAATGTTTTACCATTATCTATAAAAAGTTTCTTTGTCAAATCGGAATTAGTAGATATTATTATATATAGACTCAGATTATAAAATTTTCATCCGTGTCGTTTTGTTCTAAGCAATCTACTTTTTTAGTGTTATCACTACTGCGACAGACTTTTGCAAAATGATTTAATTTCTTACAACTGGTGCATGTTTTACAAAACGCTGGGCACTGGTATGGAGGATGTCTATTCCCACATTTGCTGCATGGCTTCTTGTTTCTCGGTGGATTGACGTTTTCCTTCTGCGTCTGCGGTGCGAACTTCGATGCTTGGCCAGTATACGATTGTCTCCTATCAGGTATTTTGTTGTATCGCTGCTGCTTACTCGTACCTGGTGGTGCCTGCTTTTGGGTAACGACTGCGTGTATTTTGGCTGCCGCTAAAGTTTTTAACTGTTGTTGTGCTAATTCTGAGGCTTTACAAATTTTGACACATTTCTCCAAGTCAAGATCATCTTCTCTGAGAAGTCTATTTTTTAAGTTAGAATCCAGTATGCCGCTAATAATTCTGTCTCTAATTAGACTATCTCTCAATGTACCAAAGCCACAGGGTGCACTGAGTTTTTTGAGATCTGTTAGGAAAATATCAAATGACTCACTTGGTTGTTGAGTCCTAGCAAAGAATATATGACGATCCACGCTTTCATTGGCTTTCGGTGTACAATATCGATCAAACGCTTGTATGACTAAGGTCAATTTCTTACTGTCTTGTTGCTGAGACCAAACGTATTAAAATTTTCGACAGCTTTCTCTCCAATGACATGAAATAGAACTGCAACTTGTCGAGCATCTGGTTCGGTGTTAAGACTAGCCACGAGATAGAGATCAAATTTCTGTTTCCATTTCTTCCAATTATCGGCGATATTGCCTTCAAACAGCAACGCTGGGGGAGGTTTCAAGGCTCCTTGCATGATTCTGCTTTATACTGTTATAGCAGACTATTCTAGAAGTTCCTTCCTTCCTTGTATATATAATGGTGAACTTTCTCGATGACACGACTTGGTCTGTTTTTTTAGGTTATAGCTTAGTAGCTTACGTGTATATCGTATATATATGTGCCGACTATATGCGTACCGACTGCGCCATGTCTTGTTTGGTCTTTTATAATTAACAAGACTACTGTATTTATAAGTAATTAGCTAATTTATTGCAGTACAATCAATATTAAAAGTATAGTACGAGCTCAACGTAACAACGGTCTATCCGTGAGCCTTGCACGCCACCATGGACTCTGTCCACGCATGATACGCGCATGCGTGGTGTGTTCGTAAATTATTACCAACCTGTGACAGATATTATTATAAGAGGCAATTTTAATATTAGAATAGGAAACTTAGGAGGTTGTAGGGAGGATGAGTATGACTTTGGAAAGGAGAGTAAAGATAAAGTCATAGGAAATGGCGGTAGAAGTTTTCCCAGCAAACAAAAAAAGATTGAAAAGAATTAAAACGGGATTGCCAGGAATTCAATTAAGGACTTTCCGAATTCCATTCTGTCCAAAAAAGGGATTGAAATAGTTTCAATATCATGGAATTCCTTATTTTGGAAAGAATTTGTCTTTTTTGAATCCCATCCAATTCCGACACAAAAATATTATACAACTGAATGCCAGGTTAGGGATTGGAAAGTTTCGTGATGAATTCCATTGAATACCATTGATTCCGTTAACGAAATGAATACCATTGAACGCCAAACTAGGAATTAAAAATTTCCGTATTGAATTCCATTGAATTCCGTCTATTCTGATAATAAAATGAATACCATTGAATGCCAGGATAGGGATTGAAAAGTGTCCGTGTTGAACTTTGTGGCGGTACGCGCCAACAATAGTACACGCCCGCGCGGTATCTGCATTACCGGCAATTCGCGTCGACGCCGCTAGGCGTCGCATCGCCGGGGCATCTTCTCGAGTTCAAAGTTTCGTCTCGACCGCTATGTAAAGGGACCCCTTACGGTGCCTGACAGATCTTACAAATCTCATTTTCGGGCTAATTGCCCGTCGGCAGTAGTGCGTGTAATGCCCTTATAGGCATACACAAAAGCTCACCGACGAACAACGGCGCTTGGTCGCCCAACGGAGGCGCAAGCCTCCGAAACCATCTAATGCCATGCAATTCTATAACCTTTACGGATTCCATAGGATTGGATGGAATTTAAAATTTCTTTTTTGGATTCCATGGAATTGGACCATCTCATTTCGAATCCCATCTAATTTCATCTAATTCCGCCAAAAAAGGGATTCAAAGGTATTAAAAAATTTTAATATCTTTTAATCCTTTTGCGTTTGCTGGGTTGTGGATATGATAAATGAAAAAGGATGGTATTTTTTGAATGGATGTACAGAGGGGGATTGGGATGGGAAATATACGTATGTGGGTGCAAGAGGTTGCTCGGTAATCGATTATGCAATTGTAAACGATAGTGCGCAAAAGCGAGTGTTGAAATTTAGAATAGGCCGGGGATAGGGTGGACTCGGATCATTTGCCTCTGACCTTGATACTGGAGGAAGAGGAGAATACGAAACAAATAGAGAAATGGTCAGAAGAGGAAGAAAAGGAACAGAATAGGTCAAAGAAGATCATATGTTAGAACGAAAAGGCAAGGAAATTATACAGGGAGAAGACGGAGGTATGGAATGAAAATGACGACCATGAAATAGAGTCGGTGGATAGGAAATGGGAGAAAATAAAAAACTGGATCCTTGCCCTGGCGGAAATATTTCTACAAAATTAAAAAAAAAAAATAAAAGTGTACTACAAAAAACGACAAAATATAATTGCCAGAATCTATTAAATTCTACATGAATTTAAGGAATACTACAAAATTTTACATGAAAATGCTAGAATTGGAACACTTTTGTAAATTTTTGTATTTTTTTAGTGCATCTTGATCTATAAATTTTTCGGTAAAACTACGCCAAACTACAACTAATATTGATATTTTACACATTTCTATATCTATCTTGAGTACAGTAGACTACAAGGAAATACTAGAATTAAAACACTCTCTAATGAGGAAATTCACTCAACATAAAAAAAATTATATTTATTTTAAAATTTTATTACTACTTTTTAACTAAATTTGTTTCTTAAGATGCAACCTATGATTATAAATATTTTTTCGTACTTGAAAAACACACTTACCTTGATGGGATTCGAACTCGAGACCTCGGGACCTCTGGATGGTGAGCCAACCATCTTACGTGGTAGACTACTTCTTAATTTGATGTACGTGTTATATATAGTCTACATATGTCATAACCAGCGCAAATATATAATTATTATGTACGTGAGCAGGTAGTAAGTCCACACAATGTATAAAATAACTCGTTTTTATTGCGTGCGAGAAAGCGGTCATGCGACCGAGTTGACAGTTACAATATGTCTGCCAGAAGGCTCTTATTCTTTTTGGCGAGACCGGAAACTGACTATCGTGCCGTCTTGCGGTTGTACTCTTATGGCTATCGTGCCCTCTCGCGGTTGCACTCTTAGGGCGGTTTATTCAACTTATGAACATAACAGTTTCCTCCCTCCCTTAGGAAATACTTACAACTAGTTACATTAAGAAGTTATAAATATAACGCAACATCCTGAACTAAACTACCTACAGGTCAAGTTTCTCAGGAGCCTTCCTTGTTCGCTTAGACCTACGTAATTCTACAGTCTTAGGTATTTCTGCTTTGGTTTCTAAGTCTCTATCGAGAGCTATCTCGGGTGCGGTTATTACATTAGGGGGTACAGTCTCCAACTCCCTATTCTTAGGCCTATCCTCCGTATGCCGTTCGGTCGGACGCTCGTCGGCTACGCTTTCTGTTCCGCTTTCCGAAACCTGGTCTCAATCTAGCAACCTTGGTATATCGCATTTGCATTTCTGACTCCGTTGGGTGAGAGGCTCTAGCTGTAGTAACTGATCGCTTGCTGTGTTCTCTCCTATCTTTCGTATCTGATCAATATGTTTTCTCCAAATTTTACCGTCATCCAACCGTATCGTATATATAAGTTTTCCTAACTTTTGTACAACTCTACCAAATTTCCACTTATCCTCGTGAATATAGTCTCTAACCGCCACTCTTTCCCCCTCCGCGAAGTTTCTAATCCCTTGTTCGCTCATCGCTTCTTGCTTTACATGCTCGATGGCTGGTTTCAAAAGATCTAAACGTGTACGTAAGTTATTCCGATTAAGAAAAAGTGTTGCTGGGGGTTTGTTGGTTACGCTGTGTGGTGTAATTCTGTATTGTAGGAGAAATTTACACAACATTCTATCTTTTTCTTTGTTAGTCCCTTGCCAGTGCAACGCTCTTAAACTTTATTTCACTGTCTGTACGTATCGCTCTGCCATACCATTGGTAGCCGGATGGTATGATGGACTAAATTTGTGAAAAATACCATTTTCCTTCATAAAGTTCCTAAATTCATGAGCCGTGAACTGTCTTCCATTGTCGCTAACTAGAACCGTAGGTAACCTGAATTGAGAGAAGATTCTACGACAAATTTAGTAGTCGCAGTTGTCATATCTTTTGTTATGTAAATCTCTGGCCAACGCGAGTAAGCATCGACTAATATCAATAAGTATGTATTATAGAACGGACCCGCATAGTCTACATGAACCCTTTGAAACGGTTCCGTAGTTTTTTCCCATGGATGCCACGTGACTTTACTAGGGTCGTTCCTAATTTTATTACATTCGAAACAATTTTTTGTCAATTGTTCTATCTCTTTTGTGTAGTTAGGCCACCATATGTAACTTCTGCACATGAGCTTCATCTTAACTATTCCGAAATGAGCGGCAAGAAGTTCCTCTAAAATTCTTTTACGTAATGAAACAGGTATTACTGCTCTTTGGCCTCTTATAATGCATCCCGATTGTAGTGTAAATTCGACTTAATCTATATTAAATCTATTTTCCTTATGATCCGTATAACCCTCTTTCAAGCCTTGTAAGAGTGCTGCTAACGATTTATCGCGTTCAGTCTCACGAGCTAATTCTACACATGTAATAGGTAACTATGGGCGCTGCTACTTTCCTTCAGAGAGGTATTCTACCTTATATCTAACTTAGTCTGCTACTGGTGCGTGAGTAGGAGTTGGCCCAAGGTTTGTGAATCGCAAAGGAGGCTAGAAATGTAGGCGACACTTTCCAATATATGTTTAGAACGTTATATTTACAGACTATTTACAAGTGTTTGCGTGTAAGTGTTTTTGGCTAATTTGACTTGTATTCTGTCTCTGCCATAATCTGTACCGCGACGAGGGACGCCAGGATCGGGTGGTCACACGTGGTTGGTCGTGTGTAGCAGTCTGTGTGAGACCTGAAACAAAGAGCTGGGCGACCAAGCGCCATAGGTTGGCTGGCGTCTCGCGCCAGTGCCAGGCGGCCAAGCGCCGTAAGGATCGGCAAGCGTCTTGCGCTGTAGCCGGGCGACTCGCGCCGTGAGATTTCAGCAAGCGTCTTGTGCTGTAGCCGGGCGACTCGCGCCGAGGAAGCGGCTAGCGCTGTAGGCGACCGGCGTCGAGGAAGCGACTCGCGCTGTAAAGGCGACCGGCGCCGAGGAAGCGACTCGCGCTGTAAAGGCGACCGGCGCCGTGAGCCGGCTCTCGCGCCGTGAAAGCGACTAGCGCTGAATAGGCTTTAGCGTCAGGGCGCTCTGTGCCTTCGGCGACTTGCGCCGGGAAGATCTGCTCGAGCCCGTAGGAGGTCTCCCTTTATACTCGTCGGTGCAAAACTTTGAACTCGCGAAGTTGCCCCGGCGATGCGACGTCTGGCGGCGTCGCTGCGAACTGCCGGTATTGCAGGCATCGCGCAGGGATGTATCGTTGGTGGCGTAGACCGCCACAGTAAAGTCTCAATTGAGTTAATTTCCGCGCAATCTGCTTCCTCAAATCCGTACGTTTTAACCGGGCGTAGGGGTAATCTAGACATTGCATCCGCGTTTGCGTTGTCTTCTGATTTTTTATACTTAATTTGAAAATTAAATGCTTGCAAAAAAAATTGCATAGTATTGCATGCGTGCGGCAAAGAACACTGGAAGGCCATTAGTTGGAAAAAAAATTCGTACTAACGGCTTGTGATCCGTAATCAGCGTAAACTTCCTGCCATATAAGTAGTAATAAAATTTCTTTGCTCCGTAAATGATTGCATAAGCTTCCTTATCAATCTGTGAATATTTTTGCTGAGTCTCACTCAACATTTGTGAAGCGAATTGAATTGGCCGTTCTGTTCCGTCTGGGGAAATCTGCGAAAGTACCGCACTTACCGCGTAAGAGCTAGCGTCTGTTGCAAGTATTAATTGAAGTGTCGGGTCGAAGTGTGCCAGAACTTTGTCCGATTGTATTTTTTTCTTTACCGTATTAAATGCTTCCTGGCATTTTGTATTCCATTTAAAGGGTACATTATCCTTTAGCAAGTGATATAATGGGTGGAGTACTTTGCTTAGATTTTGAAAAAAACGACCTTAATAATTTACTAGGCCCACGAAAGACTTGACTTCCGTTTTGTTAGTTGGTCTGGGAGCATTTTGTATGGCCTCGATTTTACTGGTCGACTTACGCAGCCCTGTTCTATCTATTACGTAACCGCAATACTCAATTTTGTCTTGTAAAAACATGCATTTCTTTAAATTTACGCGAATGTTATGTTCGGACAATATTTTTAGTACCGCCTCAAGCCTTTGTAAATGTACTTTCCTGTTAGGCGCTGTGATCCTGATATCGTCCAAGAAAACTCCGACTCCCTCAATGCCCTGTAACAGATTTTCTATTTCGCGCTGCCATACTGCCGGCGCGCTAGCAACCCCATTAATCTACATTTCGCGCTGCCATACATTAATCTACAGCTTTCGTAAAGTCCGAAGGGTGTATTAAGTACCAGACATTTCCTACTGTCTTCGCTTACTTCAAGTTGTAGGTACGCTTCCCGTAAGTCTAATTTTGAAAATTCCGTACCACCGTTCAGCGACGAAAACATTTCGTCAGTCGTTGGTAAAGGGTGCTGGTCTACGACCAAAAACGGATTTATTGTAATTTTGAAATCCCCACATAAACGAATTCCCCCGTTTGACTTCGTTACCGGCACTATTGGTGTAGCCCAATCGGAATGTTGCACTTTACGTAATACCCTTTCTTTGACCAATTTATCAATTTTCTCCTTTACTTTAGGTAGCAATGCGTGAGCAATTTTTCGGCTTTTTGCGAACACGGGAGTAGTCCCCTCGCGTAGTTTTAATTTAGCTTGTATACCTGTAATTTTCCCGATATCTTCCTGAAAAATTCGCGAATATTTCTTTAAAAGTGCTTGCACATCGGTGTTATCAGTATCTACTTGAGCGATCTCACCCAAATCTACATTTAATTGCCTGATCCATTCTCGACCTAGCAAAGATTTTCTTTTCCCCTTAAGGGGACTAGGCAGTCAGATTTGGTAAAAATGTAACCTTTTTTGGGAATTAATTACAAGGAAATGAATACAATTGTGACTAGTACTTTTAGGTAATGTTTACTAGTACCATAAACAGTAAGTAAAAAAAAATTTTTAAATAATATATATATATATATATGACGGCGCTACAGTCTTCTGATGCATAGGCGGTTTTTCTGGTGCCGTTGTGGTTTTGCAGTGATCCTGGCCATAAAAAATTGAATTGTACATTTTTCCTAGAAAATTTGGCACTCTATAAGACCCCATTCTGCACTGAACCTATTTAAAAAAGAAAAAAATCAAAATTAAAGAAATAGCAGCTGCAAATGTAAAAAACGTGATTTTTCATTAAAAAGAAGGAGCTATTTTATTTTATTTATTTTTTTTGTCAAAACAGAAGTTTTTACAGACTTCTGCGTAGGTTCAGGCCTTAACTAGACATGTTTTACATATGCTCAATTTTTTTTTAATCAATTTGAATCTCCGGCTTTTTGCAATTACTGCAAAACGAAGAGAAAAAAAGATTTCGAGAAAAACGCGTTTAAAGTTTTGAAAAACTTTTGAGTACAATAACTACTACATACCTCGCTTAAAAATTTCCAGCAGCGTAATAGGATATTTCCAGATCTTCATCAGCATCAGCTTGTTGTTGTTCAACAATCCTTCTGTTGATTCGGCTCTCTTTTGACCTCCTTTTTTTGTCATTTTCAGCATCGTGCAGCCGCCGCTCGTCGTTCGCCGCGCACGCTGCCTCAGCGCGTTCTCCAACATGCATGTGTAAATGCTCCAAAAATGGTAATAATGAATTTGAGCCATTATTAAATATACAAATTGACAAATATGTTGCAATTTCCACAATTTCGGTCCCGCTGAATGCCGCTTTTGGAGCTATTTTCCAGATCAAGTTGTTAAAACTTTCATTTGTGTTCTGCGTATATCCGCCGATACATCGCGTGAGTAGATCCTCGTTGCTTAAGTCTTTATAAATTGGTAATATTACTTTGAAAACATCATCGGGAAGTGCAGGTTTATGTTTGTAATTGTTTAATTTTTTTTTCGGCCTTTGCTTTTTGCCAGGTACACCAGCTATCTGCTCCTTCCGGACAAAACTGATGTTGCGGGCAGGCGTCTGTCGAGCACTTATGATATAAAGTAGCCATAATCGCTTTCTTCATTTTTTCAACATTTTCATTATTATTTCTTATAGCGTTGCCATAGTATTTCGATAATTCTCCGATAACTTTGTCCGTCAATTTCCCTTTACCACCGAGTCCTTTAGTATTCTTTTTAACATTACGCAGTCGAGTGCCCATTCTTTTTTGCACGTGTTCCACGCACTCTTTTTTTATAACTTGAAAGCCTTCGCCGTACGGTTTTTCATCTACAATTGTTTTAAATGTCTTGGAGTCTCCGTCTCCAATATAATATTTATATTTGACACCATATTTATCCTCGGATCTTTTAAACATATCAAGAATCGCGTCCACTTCCATCTTGCCTGAAGAGCCTTCGTGATTCGCTTGGCACTCGTCTACATGATTCTCTAGCCAATCCATATATTCGTCGGTACCACTGCGAGGTTCCCAAAGTTTACAGGCAGCACAATAACTTGATTTAATACCAACATCAACGATTTTACCGGTATAATGTCCAATGAGAGATGCGATGCCGTGTAAAGATTGAAACCCTCGTTTTCTCCAGGTGCCGTCTCCAGAAACTACTAAGCTTTCCGCATTTTCAGATTGATGAATTTCTTGTGTTATTGCCGAAGTCATCGATAATTTAGCGATAGCCGCGGCGACATCGCGCATTTGCTTTACAAATACATCATATGTACGCCAAACCACAGGCCGGGGCAGATCCATAAGTCCGCAAAAAAATTGTAAACCACTGTAACCGATACCTACACATCTCATAATTGCAATTAGTTTTGAATTAACTTCATACACAACATTACTGCCTATGAATGATGCAGTAGAAGAGTGAATAAATATGTCGCTGCATTTATTGCATGATATTTTAATTTAAAAACCAAGTCCGCGATACAGACACTTTTCAAACTTGACACTTTCCCCACATTTTTTACACATAACGAGTGAGGCAATAACATTAAAAACCTTAAAAAAGTCTATTATTTCAAGTTCAAGATCAGAAGTAACTGCATAAAATAAATCAGCACTTTTTATTTTTTTGGATGACAAAGTTTCACCTTCCGCATTTTGGCTTTTCTTAACAAATTGATTGCCAAGAAACTTGCGTTTTTTCGACCTGCCTCCTCTGCATTTTCTATCATGTCTGGCTGTATCACTCATAATTAATAAGCCAAATTAAAGTGCAATGAAAAATAATATTTTTCTCAACGGCACACGTTTTACTTCGAATGCTCGATCGAAATTGAAAAACGCTGCTCCTAACACGTTTAGAATAACAATAACATTTCAGTATAGTAATATTAAATACACCAGTAAATAAGTCTGTGTGCGAATATTTGTATACATACTGAAAATACGATAGGCTAACTGTTTTTCACTTACTTTGAAATACGAGAAACCTCTGTCCCACTCGACGCCACTCGTCTATTTACGTGCGCGCAAAAACGCTTTTTATGGAGCGCTCGACTTTTTTGGCTGTCAAATCCTTAATTTTGCGAATTTTAACATGAACCAAACGGCATTTTACTCGGGAAGGATAGTACTTTCGAAAAATGCAATAAAAAAAAATCGATTTTCTGACTGCCTAGTCCCCTTAACTACATACATTTCGAGGTTATTTGTAATACCCTTGTAACATACGCTGACATTAGAAACTCCTAACATCTTGAGTTCCGTACCGCAATATGTAACTAGTCTAAGCGTAGTCAAATGTATCTGTACATCTTTGAAAAACTTCACGAATTGTTCTTCGCCTATAAGACTTACGGTTGTACCGCTATCTACTTCAAATTGAATATTGACTTTATTTACTTCAACGTTTACCATCTCTCGAAATGTCGCATGCTCGGTGTCAGCCAGGCAAATTACTTTGATTTAATTCGTTTGATTACCATCTTTTTTCGCTTTCATGCATACTTTCTTTAAATGACCTTTTACTTGACAATAATTACAGATTACCTCTTTCTTATCGCAATTATTCGCTAAATGTTTATCTGAACCACATCTATAGCAAGTTTTGTTATTACTCTGACTTTTATTTTCTTTTGTGTTGACCTGAGTTTTACGATTTTTATTTGGGAATTTAACCTTACTCTGCTTCTTATTTGTATTTACGCTATTTACGCTCGCTGCGTTGGACTTCTGTAATTGTGCTGCGTCCCGCGCCAAAACTTCCATACCGACTGCGATTTCCACTGCCTTGTCCACCGTGAAGTCTCTGCATTCGAGTAGGCGTCCTTGTATTCTCTCCGACCGCAGGCCGAAAACGAATTGGTTTCGCAGCGCCGTGCGCAAGTAGTCCCCGAATTTACAATGAAGCGCCAGCTTCTGGAGGCCCGTCCCCCTGCGCCGTCTCCCCCTCTCCTTGACGTCGTTGCAGAAATCGGAAATTTTCAGCTATTTCCAAAGGTTCCGGGTTGAAATGGTTCTTCATTATAGCCACCAATTCTTCGTATGTCTTTGTAGTCGGTTCCACCGGTGCCAATTTATCGCACAATAGGTCGTATGTTTCTGGACCCATGTAATGAAGTAAATAGTCCCTTCTTGGTGGCACCGGCACATTGAACACTCCAAATGCACTTTCCAGTCTTTTCGTCCAACGGTCAAACGTTGTCTTTGACGCATCGAATGACTCAATAGAGAAAACTTGCTGGAACGTAGTGGTTTGCCCTATATTCGGCATTTTGCACTAGTCGTATTTCGTACTGCGCAACAATGTATGTACCCTGCTGAAAATGACCGATTAAATCCGATTGGTTCCGTATTAAATTTGGTGTAATTAAATCGGAATGAATCCGTTTTCAATCCGGTTAATTGGATGCCCGATTGGAAGTGAATCGGTTCTAATAACAAATCAATCGGAATCGTTTTTAATTCGGCATTTCCGGATTGATCTGAATCCGTCGTTATCAGTTTCAATCGTATTAATGCACATCCATTTTAATCGGGTAAATAAAATGACCACATGAAATCGTATTGAATCCGCATCAATCGTAAAATTTTAATACAACACCGGAATCGGATTTAATGCGATATTTCCGGATTCATCTTAATTCTACTCAATCGGTTTCAATCGTATCTGCGCTTAAAGTAAACATCCCAGTGGCTAGACGGTTAAGCATGATTTGTCATAAATAATACAATTTGTAATATTTAGAAAGATGTTTAATATAAATATTTGTATTCATTCGAAAACTTAAGATTCCCTTAAGCAGGGAAAAATTATTTTAACTCACATATATCAATTAATAATTTAATATTTACATAAATAATGGAGCGTGTCAATGTACCAGTGGCCTGACAGCTGAAATAGGTTTGTGGCTTAGTGTCCGGACATACTTGTCCCAGTGGCCGGACAGCTGAAATAGGTTATATAAATTGATAAATTATCAGTGAGTAGTTTTAAAAAGTCTCACATGCAATTAAATGCCTTTAGAAACATGTAATTATTACACTTACCGCAAAAATCTATCGATTCCAACAAACGACACTGCATGACATAACCTCTCATTTTTTAACAAATTGCGTTTGCACATGCGTCCGGCGATTGGGAATACTAATATTTTTAATATACCAGTATCCGGACACTCAAAATTATCGTTTTAATTGTGATTTTTAGGATGAATTTCGTCAAAACAAGTTTCTAACAAATCTTTAAAATTAGATAATTGATTATTTATTCACAAATATAATTAAATATCCAATTTTTATACTATTAGCTATATGCTTGCGTTTAACGAATCTGTTAACGATTGGCCATCATTTTCACAAACAACAAACACATGCTCATTTAATCAATTTTTTTAAATACAAAAATGTTTAATTAGGTTTACTTCTTTTTCCCAATTAATTGTTAAATATTAAAGTTTTTTTTACAATAATTATTATTTTCATTTTTAATTGTTTAAATAAAGGGTAATATTTTTCTCCAATTTGTCCGGCCACTGGGACGTGTCCGGCCACTGAGACGTTTACCTTAATCCATTTAAATTGGGTAGTGAAAGTAGCTATGTGAATCGGATTAAATCCGCTTTAATCATTAAAATTGTATATAACACATAATTTTTACGTAATAGAGTTCTTACTACAGGATTTTTTTTTGGTAAAGTCATGAATTCTATATTTGCAAAACTGTAAAATGTTTTTATTTAACCCTTCGAGAACACACAGGGTTAATTTGACCCTTTTTTTTGCCAAAAAAATTTTTAGCCAAAAATATTAAACATAAAAAAATAAAATTTTTTTCGTAAAAAACATTTTTTTTTTTTTTCAAAAAAACACTGGGTTAATCTGACCCTACACACACTTTGATCGTCTACCATTTTAAATTGACGAGTGCGATCAGCTTGAAAAAATTCCCAGATGTACTTGGAACATTGTTAAATTAATTGATATAAATAAAAAGTGCCGTTGAAATTATTTACATGTTTTAAAAAATTTAAAAACAAATTTTTTTAAGAAACTAATTTAGTTTAAAAAAATGATAAAATTTCGAATTGGATATACGAATATAATTTTTTCTTAATGTCGGGTGAATGTCAGAAACCAGTGCCGGTTCATTACAAAATAGGTCTATTGGGCCAACGTCGCACTGCGCGATTATAAAAAGAAAAAACTTCTTTATTCTAACTTATCTGTAAAATAAAAAGCGAGTCATTATAAAAAAAACCTTACACAGCACCACATACACACATGTCTAAAACCGCATAACCCGGGAAAAAAATCTCTTTGTTCGAGATCCGTCGAACGTTCCTACGCGAAACATCGGCTCGAAAACGTTATTATATTTAACATCGAGAAATACCGATGTTTATGTTGTTCAAGCTCTGTCGAACTTGTGCGAAATATACGTTCCCCGCGATCCCCGCGCCCTCGAAGCCCATCGATCGCGATCACGCGTTACGAGAGTGCTCCCTTATTTGTCGGAGCACGGAAACGGCTGTTTTGACGCGTGATGTGACCATACGGACGAATCGCGATTCAGCTCTCATCGCGCGTTCGTTCCTGAAAAACAACCCTCGTGAGTAAACGGCGAATTCGCTCGCCTCGACAGTCAATCGTTGCTGAGGATTACTAGCCTCAAGTCGTGAGCTAGACCTCATAATCAAAATTCGTCGCGTATCAATCCTCGTCTAAAGACAGCACGGCTCTCTCCCTCTTAAATCGCTGCGTGAATCGCTATTTGTTCGTTTCGTCTTAACGTGCGGATCAAAGTTAGTTATAATTTAAGTGTGCTACTTCGCGAGGGGTCCGAAAACTTCCGGTCGTGCTCCGCTCGCGATTGTTCTTCTGCCACGCGTTCAAGATTTCCGTTCGACGCGTACAAGATCTCCGCTACGCGAGAGGCTTCGATGCGAGAAGCTGAGACAAGATTTCCGTTCGCGATATCTGGCAGAAAGGTACGAACGACTCAGAAGATTTCCGAATCCGCGGCGCACGATCCGTTGTTCCCCCTCGCGCCCTTCCCGTTCTTGAAATAAAGACTATATATTTCTTTGTGCAATCTGTGTTACGAGTGCTTTAATCCTCATTCCTCCCGCGAATTTACGACTCGCGTTATCCACGCTTCTCGCTCAACTCTGAGCGGAATCCAGATTCAGGGCGACCGTCGTAAAACGACGCCCGAACACTCTTATTTATTCATATTAGTTTATATTAGTTTATATCAGTTGATACAAGATTATATATGATCATATAAAAAGTAGAAAATATAATCTTAAACAATATTATATGGCCATATATGACAGTATATAATTATACATGGCCATATACATAAGCATATATGATTATATACTCAGGAAAAAATACCTCTTATTTGTTCATATTAGTAAATATATCATTATATATGATCATATAAGAAATGGAAATATAATCTTGAACAATAATATATATGGCTAGATTTCTTTAAGTATAACTTTATATAGTCATATATGGTTTTATATACTAGTATATTATCATGTGTGATAGATAATCATATATGAATTATGAATATATATTCTATATAATGAATCTATCCATATAAATTTGTATAACTGTTATAAATATTCCTCTAATAGTATCAAGAGACACGGTAGTCTCGCGCCAAGTACACGCGGAGCGAGACCGACCGTGACTTTTTTACGCGACGCGACGGGTTGCGAGTACTCGAGATGTTGAGATCTCGATAACGAGTGAACGGATTAAGTTCTAAATAGGCTTAATGGAGGGGGGGGGGGGGAATGGGGGGGGGGGGGAGTTTTTCTTATAATATTCCGCTACGTGCCCTACGAGCGGAGATATTTGCGACGCAAAGTCCAAATGTGAAAATTTATTTTTAAGATACTTCTTCTTCTTCTTCTACGTCGACCGCTCTCATCTCAATATAATTATGATTATCAGAGAAACGTCACTTTCACTTTTTCGACGCTGGCGGCGCAGGTATCACTAGTTTCGATATCGCGCGCGTATTTCGAAATTAGGTCGATAGACTCATCGGTCAGGAGGAAGATTTCTATTTAGGTAAATTAGGTATATACTTATATAATATATATTGAGTCAATTGCTTCATGTTTATCTGGAGAGATTTCGTATCCTTACATCGTATTACCACCGCTGCCGGAAAAGAAGGTTCTCTACGCTTGGCATAAAGTGCCGCTAGGGAATTTTTAAGTGGATTCTTATGAATCAAGCTTGAATTCGATGTCTAGGTATCCCAGGTTGCCGATGACGAAGTCCAGATAGTGCGCTTCATAGTTTTCGGTGTCCAGCCCAGCAAACGCAAAAGGATTAAAAGATATTGAAATTTTTTAATACTTTTGAATCCCTTTTTTGGCGGAATTAGATGAAATTAGATGGGATTTGAAATGAGATGGTCCAATCCCATGGAATCCAAAAAAGAAAAATTTCAATTTCATCCAATCCTATGGAATCCGTAAAGGTTATGGAATTGCATGGCATTATATGGTTTAGAAAACGTCTCGCGCCTCCGTTGGGCGACCAAGCGCCGTTGTTCGTCGGTGAGCTTTTGTGTATGCCTAAGGGCATTACACGCACTACTGCCGACGGGGAATTAGCCCGAAAATGAGATTTGTAAGATCTGTCAGGCACCGTAGGGGGTCCCTTTACATAGCGGTCGAGACGAAACTTTGAACTCGAGAAGATGCCCCGGCGATGCGACGCCTAGCGGCGTCGACGCGAACTGCCGGTAATGCAGATACCGCGCGGGCGTGTACTATTAGTGGCGCGTACCGCCACAGAGTTAAACACGGACACTTTTTAATCCCTATCTTGGCATTCAATGGTACTCATTTTATTGTCAGAATAGACGGAATTTAATGGAATTCAATACGGAAATTTTTAATTTCTAGTTTGGCATTCAATGGTATTCATTTCGTTAATGGAATCAATGGTATTCAATGGAATTCATCACGAAACTTTCCAATCCC
>NW_020220272.1:0-755 GCF_003070985.1 Temnothorax curvispinosus | reverse complement strand
TCAATGGAATTCATCACGAAACTTTCCAATCCCTAACCTGGCATTCAGTGGTATAATATTTTTGTGTCGGAATTGGATGGGATTCAAAAAAGACAAATTCTTTCCAAAATAAGGAATTCCATGATATTGAAACTATTTCAATCCCTTTTTTTGGACAGAATGGAATTCGGAAAGTCCTTAATTGAATTCCTGGCAATCCCGTTTTAATTCTTTTCAATTTTTTTTTCGTTTGCTGGGAGGTGTAATAATACGTTGAATTCGATGTCTACGTGTCTCAGGTTGCCGATGACGAGGTCCACATAGTGCGCTCCGTAGTTTTCGGTGTCTACGTGTATTAATACCTTGAATTCGATGTCCACGTGTCCCAGGTTGTCGATGACGGGATCCAGATAGTGCGCTTCATAGTTTTCGGTGTCCATGTGTAATCGTACGTTGAATTCAATGTCTAGGTGTCCCAGGTTGCCGATGACGAGGTCCACATAGTGCGCTCCGTAGTTTTCGGTGTCTACGTGTATTAATACCTTGAATTCAATGTCCACGTGTCCTAGGTTGCCGATGACGGGATCCAGATAGTGCGCTTCATAGTTTTCGGTGTCCAGGTGTAATCGTACGTTGAATTCGATGTCTAGGGGTCCTAGGTTGCCGATGACGAGGTCCACATAGTGCACTTCGTAGTTTTCGGTGTCCAGGTGTAATAATACGTTGAATGCGATGTCTAAGTGTCCCAGGTTGCCGATGACAATGTCCAGATAGTG
>NW_020220271.1:0-2322 GCF_003070985.1 Temnothorax curvispinosus | reverse complement strand
GAGGAGTATCAGACCAGAGCGCACTAAAGTAATCCGCGAGCGTTTATTCCGAGCGTATCAAACGATTTGATACGGATATAGCACTTGATACGCGTACCAAGTGCTCGGTGTAAACTAGGTCATTGTCCGTTTTATCCGTAGTACCAAGTTCCTTTCTTTGACTTGAAATTACTGATGAATCCACTTCTACTTCACTTCCTTGGTCGCTCATTCTCGAATTTGTAAAACGAACATCACGGCTTACAATTATTTTTCTTTGAATCGGATCATAGCATCGGTATGCTTTAGTTTTCATCGTAACCAATGAAAATCATCTGTTTTGCTACATCGTCCAACTTTCGTCGCCTTTGCTCTGGAACATGAACAAAACATTTTAAGCCAAATATCTGAATATGTTTTACCTTTGCTTTTTCTCCATTCCACTTTTGATATGGTGTTATTTCAATGGCTCTGGTAGGTAAACGGTTTTGAAGATAATTCGCCGTGTTTACTGCCTCCGCCCAGAATGTATGGGGTAAATCTGCATCCAAGAGCATACATCTTGCCATCTCGATAAGGGAACGGTTCTTTCTTTCAGAAACACCATTTTGCTGAGGTGTGTATGGCGCTGTGTACTGTATCTGAATACCTTGACCTTTTAAATATTCAGCAACTCCTTTACTGGTGTACTCTCCTCCTCGATCCGATCTTATAAATTTTGGCCGCTTAGAAAATTTATTCTTTACCATTTCTACATACTCCTTAATTTTTACTTCCACCTCTGATTTTTCTCGAAGAAAATAAATAACTGTATATCTAGAGAAGTCATCAATGAATGTGAGCACGTATCGTTTGCCGCCCGGTGAGGTAGTCTGCATTGGCCCGCAGACATCTGAATGAATTAAATCGAGTACAGACGTTGACTTGCTTGATGATCGCTTGGGAAATGGCAAGCGTGTCATTTTTGCTTGAAGACACACTTCGCATTGGACTTTAATTCCACAATGGCAAATCTTCAGTTCGTTGACCATGCCTTTTGAATACATTTCCTTTATTGCATCTGGATCCCGATGACCAAAGACTCGAGGCCAGTGATGTATGCAATTTGATATATGTTCGGTGGAATGTTTGATTGCATAAACTTCATGTGGACGACACAATTTATACAAATTTCCGTTTGCTTCGGCGATTGCTATCTGTCTTTCGCCTTCCTTGATTTCGCAAAATTTGCTTGAAAAGTTAACTGTAAAGCCTTTGTCAACTAACCTTTTCACCGATAACAGATTTCCGTTGATCTGAGGTGCGTACAATACATCAGTTATAGTTCCGCATGTTATCTCGCCATCCGAGTTTATAAGTTTGATTTTGCATGTGCCCTTGCCTCGCACACACACCTTCTCGCCGTTTGCCACATTCAAACTGCTGCTGTCCGTATGTTCAAATGAGGTTAAACAATTTTTGTCGCTTGTAACGTGACTCGTCGCACCCGAATCTATGATCCAATCTCCAAACCCGTGTGATGAAACCATAAACATAAATTCATTATTGTGCTCGACTTTATTTGCTTTATCGCTAACTACCGTTTTTGCTGTGACTGTCTTATTTTTTTTGTCTTTCTTTTCTTTCCATGACTTATACTTATGGCAATCCTTTTTTATGTGACCATTCTTTTTACAGAAAAAACAAGACAATTTACCTTGAGTTGTTTTCAAAACTGAACCGTTTTGAGTGCTGTTACTGCTATCAATTTTCTTACGACGATTATGTTCATCAATTAATTTTGACTTTACCAATGACATCGTTAAATCTGCTTCCGATCTTGCTTCAAGCGCCGTAACCAACGAATCGTAGCTCCTGGGTAGACTGCTCAAGATCATTGCCACCGTCCACCTTTCTGACAATTGTTCCTCACCGAGATCAACTAACTTTTGAAATAAATTTGTTAGTTCAGAAATATGATTTTCCATACTGTCTCCTTCACCCATTTTGGAGCTGCAGATTTTCCGCATAAGACTGACTTTATTTCCCAACGAATCCTTTTCATGATATTCCTTCAATGCTAACCATGTAGCGCTTGCTGTTGTCTTTGTCCGAATAAGGCTTAATTGGCTATCTTCTACTAACAAACCTATCATCGAGCGAGCCTGGTCATCCCGTCTTTGCCAGTTTGCTATGTCATTTCTATTCGAGCCGTCGGCAGTTAATTCCGGTTTTACTTCATTGAGTACGCTCCACAGATTTTCCTTGATCAACAGTAGCTCCATTTTATACTTCCAGGTAAAATAGTTCTCACCATTCAGTTTTGCAATTGTGATCTTTGATACGTCCGCCATTTTTCCGTAC
>NW_020220270.1:360-9288 GCF_003070985.1 Temnothorax curvispinosus | reverse complement strand
ATTTTGATATTATCTAGTATGGCCTTTTGCTGTTCTTGCGTATGACCTTTGCCCTCTTCCATTGCTTCGTAAAGCTCGCGGGCTAATTTCTCGACGCGCCTACCGAAGTCTTGCGCGCTCTCGCCTGGCTTTTGCGTTAACGAATTAAATTCGAGCTGCAGATGCGTCATGCAGCGTTTCCCTAGATATTCTGACTCGAGCTCGCGCTTCAATTGGTCAAAATCGCGTATGTCGCGTGTATCGAAGTCCGTCATTGCCTTCCCTTTAAATTTCGTGCACAGAATAGCTTCGAGTAGCATCGACTCGTCGGTCGGCTGGACATTCTTCATTGCATACGTGCTCGCGTTTACGAATTCACGGACACGTTCGCGCGACTCGCCGTTAATCTCGGGTATCATTGCTCGTGCCTCTTTAAGGCTGAGGTACCCGTTAACTAGACCCGGTTGATTCCGGACGTCGCTATGCGTTCGTCCATATGTGACATCTAAAGGGCCCTGACTACGTACGCGGCGGTCTCGCGTGTCGGGATCAAGTGATAGCCGCTCCTGTCGACTATAAGATTCGCGCGTGGCGGATTCCATCCTGCCTACGCGGCCCTGTAACTCGCGAAAAGCGCGAAGAAGTTCGGCCGATCGGTCGAATTCCGCAGCCTCGACGCGGTCCATGCGTTCTTGCATGTCGCGCATTAAATTTACTAAATCGGTTATCACTGCGTCCGGGGCTCTCAGTTCTCGTTGCGTCGGCTCCGGGACTCGATTTTGCTCGTGTGTCGCCGGTCGCCTGACGAGTGGCCTATTTTGCGCCATTTCGGCGTCGCCTTGTTCGGTCACCCTGGCTGGGTCCGTATTTTCCTCGCGGTTCTCTCGGGTAGGAGTCGCGTTTCTTGTATGACTCATCCCGGCCTCCGCGGGATTCTCGTCGGGAACGAATATACTGCTGTCGTACGACGTGAGAGAAAATTCGCCTCGTTGTGACGCGCGGCTTGGCGCGTCGTCGGAGACGTCTGTGAGTGAGTCTGTCTGGTCGTTATCGCGATTTGCGTGTTCGCCTACTTCGCGTCTACCTCGTCGAACGGAAATTCGCGTTCTACAATGACGTTTGGAGATAGCACGGGCGCTTCTCCTTCGGCAAAACGTGACTCTAAATTCAAGCGGACTTGGTCTAGTCCGTCGGCGGGCCGGTCTGACCCTTCGCTTTCGGCGGGCCGGTTTAACCCTTCGCTTTCGGCGGGCCGGTTTAACCCTTCGCCTGCGGATCGCGTCGCGCGCACGGGATTCTCGAGGTTACGCGCGGCGCGTTGCGCGGACTTGCTATGTATAAATGATGCTTGCGGGACGGGCGGCTGTCGGTTCGGGTCGTCCGACATTTACTTAACGCTCGCGGTTACATAAATTTTCGCACTTACAATATCGCCGCTAATCGCATGTTGCTGCTTGGCTGCTTCGCCTTTCTCCGCCTGATCGGTCCGTCGGGCCGCTTCGCTGCTTGGCTGCGTCCCTGCGTGATCGCTGCGTTCCTGCCGCGCTGCTACGCTGCTTCGCTGTGTCTCTGCGTCGCTCGGAGTCGGTGATTCTGTGCGGTAGGTCGTGGCCGTCTCAGGTGTCACTTCTGCACTCGCGACTGCTACCGTCTTTTCGCTCGGGTCTCGGCTGGCTTTTCCTCTCCGGGATATGTTGCCACCGATTGTTAATCGAACTCGTTCTTGTTTCAGATGCGTAGTTCTTCGGCAGTCCGGTCCTTCCTGGCGAATCGATGGAGCAGATCCCACCGCTGCCACCAATTTGTTAGCCGTTTTGTCGGCTAAGAGGGATCGGGCTCCGTTCGCGATATGAAGGATGAAGGAAGGCGTTATATTGAACCACTTTAATAAATTGAGTTGCCTTACACGAGTGTCCTTATTACAAGTTCCACTTCGCGTTTCGTTTATAGATAACTCGCAGGTGACTCGACGCGACAGCTTGATGGTTTCAGACCGACTGCCTGATTGTTCGATTCGGCGGTCTTACATCGGTTTCCGGTTGCTACCTCGGGATCGCCCGCGGTAGCATTAACCTCTATGGTCAGCGCTCGGCGCTGACCTTCGCGTCAGCGATATTGGTCCTCGTGGATGGACCTTGCTCTCTACGTTTCGTCGCTGGGGTCGAGTTTCTTTAACGCTTGGCAACTCGGTTGCCAAGGGCGTTGTGCGCTCACAACAGGGTGTTTCCGTATTTTGATAGTTTTATCGCGTAGTATTTCAAAAGAGATAACCCTGGGCTTCCTCTGAGGGAGAGGGGGATAGTATTCCATGCTCTTTGCCGCCAACCTGATATCAATTTTCCGGGTATCAGCTCCCTGAGCAGGACTGTTCTCAAAGAGTGCTTTTGAAGAAGATCCTGTGTGAGCTGTGGCGTCCCTCATACTTCTAATCTCCTCGCGGAGCATCTCGACGTCCCTGCGAAGGTCCTCATTCTCTTTACGAAGTACAGAGTGCTCTTTCTTTTGTAGCTCCTGCTCGCGGGTAATCTTACGCAGTTGAGTTGTGAGATTTTTGTTCTGTAACTCCAAATCTGCGATGTCGCCAGTAGCGCCAAGCCGTTCGCGATAGATATCTATAATTTCGAAGATATTTGCTATTCCGTCTCTGAGATAGCCCGAAAAATTACCTTTAATGTTTTTGCTGCTCGTTCGAATAGTCTCCATTTTTTCCAAACATTCAGTAGCGCACTTAGTCAACTGCTCAGTGTTATAGTTACGTAAATTGGTGGCAGTCACCGGGTGGATAGTAAGTTTATGTTTCGCAGTTGTTAGAACGGGAGTATAAACTTCGTTTTCCGAAGTCGTATACCTTCTTTTGAAAGGTTTCGTCGTATTGTCTGGGGAATTCGACGAAAATCGTTCCTTCCTCTTTTCCCTATTAAGGGTAGGTAGAGGAGGTGTATCCTCGTCATCGTCGTCATCCTCAATCATTATTACATCTCCAACTGCACGTTTATCCCGGTGTGTTGATTCCTCCGAGTCAGACACCCCAGGAGGGACGAATGTAGGATCAGCCTTCACATCGTCCGGAATTTGTGGATCTTCAGGCGACTCCTTATCGATGTCCGCGATAATCTTCCTCGCGAGGTCTCCTCCTCTATCGTAATCATCCTCCATATCCACCTCCTTGGTGGCCTCTTTATCAGCAGCTGCGCCTGTCCAATCAGGACGCAGTGCTATTTCTGTGTTTTAATTTTTTTCATTTAGCCCATCGCAGGATTCTGGACTTGGCTTTTTAGGGCCAAGCCCATCGACACGGGGGTCGCTAGGACCGCACTCCCCCCGCACCGGCTTCTGGGTATCCGAAGTCCCTGAGGCGGTAAGTTTCTTCTCCTTATTTTTACCTTTCGTAGTTCGTTTCATTGTTTCAGGGGTGTTCTCCCCTTAGGACATTAAAATTCGGGTTCACCTCGCCCATGGTGCATCCTAGGACCGCTCGTCGAAGAGTTCACAGTGTCCAACTGCGAGTCTTGCAGTCAGGTGTAGGACTGCCAAAGTTAATAATCCCACGCAGAAATGATCAATACGTAGGGATTAATCCAAGATTTATTCAGTAGAAGACTCTAAAGAGTCAATCTTCCATAATGATGACTGATGTTCAGTCGTTCCACGTGTGTATAATATTGTTTAAACAGATATAATAGCATAAAGTTCAATATAATCGAAACTAAAACTAATACTAATACTAATACTAATTGCCTGGTATAAATATAAATACAAATATAAGTTTTATTTTGTTTGTTTTATTTTATCTAATTTTAATATATTTTATTTTGTTTTATTTGTTTCATTGTTTAATTATAATTAAAAAGCACCAGGCAATGTACAGAATACTATCGAAAGATCAAGAAACATATGAGCCCATCAATGCTATTGCGAATCTCGCATCAAAGAAACGAGGAATTAGCGTACATGTAAATCCGCCTTAAGGTGACAAAAGTCCCTAGACATGTAGCAGTAAGTTTCGCATCATGTGCCTCCCAAAACTCATGCCCAAAACAGTACGCGCGCGCGTCATATGTTAACCTACCTGTCAGTAAACAAATTATGTTGTAACATATTCAGTTTGATAAATAAACAATTAAATAGAAGTTGGTGGGTGAATATAATATATGTATATAATGTGATAACGCATATTATGGACATAGACAAAAACATTAGACAAAGAAGTCCAAATACATTGTAATTATATCAGTATATCGGTGATAAATAAATAAATAACAAAAGAAAAGAAAAATTTGGCGTATGTATTTTTATTTCTTCTCTCCATTCAGGTGTCCTAAAACAAACGGTTAGTCGAAAAAAATGCATCTCAACGCGTAATCTATGAGGTTATGTTGTCTCATATTTACCTATTACTATTTTATTGTTTTAATGTTAGCAATTGTTTGTATTAATCACACGCTGAGAATGCATAACTATGGACCTCTTTGTATCTATACAAAGGACAAAAACAGGAAACAAATAAACAAAAGAAAAAAGACAATACATATTGCAAAGTGACAAAATCATTCATTGCGTTCAAGTAAAATCCTCTGATAGATAATTATTGATAATTAGGTAACAGTAATTCAACATATCTGAAGCGGCCGAAGCACATTATTGCTGTATAATAGTATAAGTCGACTCGAAAATAGCAAAGCAAACGTTCACAATAAGACAA
Organism: Temnothorax curvispinosus; assembly: GCF_003070985.1. Lineage (NCBI taxonomy): Eukaryota > Metazoa > Arthropoda > Insecta > Hymenoptera > Formicidae > Temnothorax > Temnothorax curvispinosus. Next base: position 4,607 of record NW_020220270.1, on the reverse strand, counting down.
CGTGATGTAAAAAATGTGAATCTCAGCATTCAGATACAACAGATTTTATATGTGTTAAAATGTAATGCATGTCAAGATATTGCGTCTATTATATGTAGCTATTGTTGTTTAATAATATTAATGTAAATCTAGCTTAGAAATATATCATTTTCCCATATATAGCATTCAAGCCCCTCGGTATCAAAATATAACCCTTAATGTATGAATTTTACTAATTTTATGTAGCAAAAACATAAAATATATAGAAACATCAGTTAGAATATATGTAATTATTAGTGCTTAATGCTGTCAATACATAATTTTCCCAAAATATGACCGTCTTTCGACACTTGATAGTGAGACCACTTGATACAAAAGATGTAACTTCAAATATCTAAGTATAACTGATTGTATGTGTAAAGAATGTAAAGTATGCCGAGATATTGCGTCTGTTATGTGTGACTATTGTTATTTAATAATATTGATGCAAATTTAGCCCAAAAATATATCATTTTCCCATATATAGCGTTAAAGCCCCTCGGTATCAAAATGTGACTCTTAATATATGAATTTTCTAGTTTTATGTGGCAAAAAACATGAAATATATAGAAACATCAGTTAGAATATATGTAATTATTACTGCTTAATGCTGTCAATACATAATTTTCCCAAAATATGACCGTCTTTCGACACTTGATAGTGAGACCACTTAATACAAAAGATATAACTTCAAATATCTAAGTATAACTAATTATATGTGTAAAAAATATAAAGTATGTCGAGATATTGCGTCTATTATGTGTAACTATTGTTATTTAATGATATTAATGTAAATTTAGCCTAAGAATATATCATTTTCCCATATATAGCATTCAAGCTCCTCGGTATCAAAATATGACTCTTAATGTATGAATTTTACTAATTTTATGTAGCAAAAAACATGAAATATATAAAAACATCAGTTAGAATATATGTAACTATTGCTGTTTAATACTGTCAATGCATAATTATCCCAAAATACATATGACCGTCTTTCGACACTTGGTAGTGAGACCACTTGATATAAAAGATGTAACATCAAATATCTAAGCATAACTGATTATATGTATAAAAGAGTATAAAATATGTCGAGATATTGCGTCTATTATGTGTAACTATTGTTGTTTAATGTTATTCATGTGAATTTAGCCTAGAAATAAAACATCTTCAAATACTTGGTATTCAAACCATCTGATACAAAATATGACTCTTAATGTACAAATTTTATTAATTTTATGTAGCAAAAACATGAAATATATCAAAGCAACAATTAGGATATATGTAAAAGTTGCTATTTAACAGTGTTGATGCAAAATAACCCGAGAATATGACCATTTCAAGATATGATAGTCACATCAGACCACTTGATATACAAAAGTAAACCGTGAAAAATTCTGATTTCAGGTCAAATATCCTCAGAAAATGTGAAATATGACAAGCTGTTGTATTTAGTATGTATAAATTGTTGTTACAAGTCCGAATCCAACTCACATCAACCACTCCACGATGCAAAGTCTGTCTGTCGCCCAATATAGGTTATGTCGTATCATGTCATAGGACAGAGGGAAGGAAAACCATGAATAAGTAATATATATTGTGCACCATTACATCACTTCTTGATTTATTTATTTATTATAAAATTTGCGATCTCCAGATATGCAAATATGTTGAAAAATGCATATGCTCTGCAATATGTAATTGACAGAAAGACACAGGATATGAGTACAGTCACATAGACTAAATAACTATGACAAATCACAAAAACATTCACTTAAATATATGCGATCACCCATCGTACTGTAATATGCTACAGAGTCGATCAGTTGCAATATGCAGCTCACATTGCAATCAATATAATAACGCAGTATAACGCAGATTCCTATGTATATGTTCGCACGGCAATGATACGCGTTATAATAAGTCAAAGACTATCATACTAAGTTAATACTATATATATAAATAGAATTATTTCGCACAGAAAGTTCATAATAAAGGCTTCAAGAGCATATAAATAGAATTAGAGACTAAGGTCTCGTAAATGACACGCGTTATAATAAGTCAACGACCATAATACTAAATTAATACTATATATAACTATATATAAAATAGAATTATCCCGCACAGAAAGATCGTAATAAATAAAGCTTCAAGAGCATATAAATAGAATTAGAGACTAAGGTTGTGACCGAACGATGCATAATCGGGCCACGGGGTACGCTATTTTGTCCTATTAGTCATCGGTCGCCACTCGGTTTAACCTTTATATACCGAGAAGGTCATGAAAATCAGCCAAAATGTGAACAATTTGTTTAAACAATTTTAATTTTTTAATCCCGCCACAACTGCTCGATAAGCATCGCCTGAGCTCTGGATACCGCTAGGTATGACCTCAATCGGCCAGCCAGGGATACCTGTTAGCCGGACAGCTGCTTGATCAGGTAATATCTCCTTAATCCTTTGACTTTTCAGATTCCCGCCACGGTTGCCTCCTCTGGGATGCTCTGCCAATCGTTTCCATTATCGATCATTCATCTACCTCATCCGTGAAACCATGATAGCCGGACAACCGCTTGATCGGCTAAGTCCCGACATTAATATAAGTAAAACGCTACTAATTCTCTTTTATTTTCAGGTTTCGTCGACAGCTGCTTCATCACCATCGCCGATGTCGTAGATCACCGCTGCTCACCGATGTCTAGGATCAACGCGTCTGGGAGATAGCCGGACAACCGAGAACTGTCCGCGTAACTACAACTAATATCAACTTTTTTCAGGTTTCCGCCACGGTTTCCTCATCAATGGCCTCCTCTGAAGTAGAATCTGTGATGACCTTGAAGATCGGACCACGCTATCACCAAGATGGCCGGACAGCCGCTTGTTCAGGTAAGTTTCCGGGTAAGTAATGATATTTTCGTTTGGATTTTTGCAAATAACGATTGCTTTTATTGTTAACTTTAGTTGCACAATGTTGGTGATTCACAATTAACAATTGCCACACAAGATGGCGGTCGCACGCCTCGCTGAGTGCGATTTCGCGATTCTGGTACGCGAAAACCCGTACGTCTTTCGTATCGACGTCACGTAACGCTGTTGGCAGGCGTTCCCGTTTGTTATTAGACACTGAGGTAGTCTTAATTATCGTATTCCGTTTCGCGTTTGCGAATATTCTTCAACGATACGCCGGTATAATACGCGCGAGGTTGCTACCTTCGAGCGCCCACGGGAGACCACAGAACATATATAATGAGAAGAGCAAGCTCCGTGTTAAACGGAGGAAACACAAAATTGATCGTAGCGCTCGCAGTGGCTTGGCTTGGTACTAGATAGTACTATATATATATATATATATATATATACATATGCCGTATATTTCATATTTTTAGACCTGGCTTATTTTATTAGCTAAACTTCTTGTACAGTCCATCTTTCTTCCTTTTCTTTTTACGTTGAAAAATATCTTGCAAGAAATTCAGCTAAAACGTAAATTACGATATCATAAGTTAAGTGCAGTTGAAAATAAAATACAAAGTTAATAAATATATAATAATATTTATTAAAGATTCACATGAATCGTAGATTCGAGGTGACATCGATAACATATATTTGTCTAAATATGATTCGCACATATCGAGAATTCTTATAAGTATAACTGATAAATAAAACGAAAAAATAAAATTTTTTTTCTATAAAATAATATGATGAAAATAAACAGAAAATATGTGTTGCTCTGTTTTTGTTTGATATGCAACAATCTTATAATCTAAACGGTTTACCGCTTATATACTATATAAGTCACGCTCTGATAACATTAATTTTTAAAGATAAACTTTGTCTTATTATTATATTAGATATCCTGGTAATAACTATGGTAAGAAACCAAAAGCACAAATCTGTACTAAAGTATTAATAATGTAGAGTTTTCTACTGGGAAAACTTGTAATAAAATATTGAAATCGAAAATGTGGTCATTTCGCTGAATCAAATTTTTTCATTTTCTTATAATGTCCGGAACTTAGAGCTTGTGATTGTACTTTACGGTCCTTAACATATTTAAATATTAAAAATGTTATAGCCTTATCAATAATCAAGCTATCACAGTGATGTACATCACAGAAATTACTAGTGTAATTGGAAAAGAATACAGCTTTGAAAGCCGATTCTAAATGGGACATATGCCCATTCTGATCTAAAAAATGGTACAACCTATTATGCAAATTTTCGACTAGTGT
>NW_020220270.1:0-260 GCF_003070985.1 Temnothorax curvispinosus | reverse complement strand
AGTTTCTTCGGGCGGTACATTTTCGGAGTTACTTTTTAAAAAACATCAAAAATTCTCCAAATTTTTAGAATTTTCTATCTTCAGAGGCAATGTTACTATCAATCTGTGTATCTAAACTTTGTTCTACGTTTAAGTTAACAGAAATATCTTCAGAGGCAATGTTACTATCTATCCTATTTGAAATATTGTCAGCAGTAGCTTGACTGACAGTAGACGTACTGTTCAAATCCTTGGACACAAGTGAATTTACCGAATTTAGT
>NW_020220269.1:0-1737 GCF_003070985.1 Temnothorax curvispinosus | reverse complement strand
TCTTACAGTGATGTCAGAGTCCTAGAATCGTCGCTACTGATGGCACCGAAAGATCAGATCTTGCCACAATCATTTTGCCAATTTGTATTTGATAACACTGATTTTAACATCAACACTATCGACGGTCTAAATACATTCCACAGCATGGGTGGCATACAATGCGTCACTCCTGCATCGGCAATCTTACAGACGTCGACAGACATCGATAAAGTGAAGGTATTTAAGAAATCATCATGTGTAGAAAAAAAAGGGGTAGTCGAATTACAAATTTTTGAAGAAAAATGTGACGCAGGATTGAAATCGTTTATTTTCAAAAATTTGAATGAAGAATTGAACACTGTCGTGTCTTGTGATAGAAGCATTGAAATGCCAACAAATTCAGATGTGCTTTGGATGTGCGCGAAATATGAAGAACGGCCCAATATTCCTGGCTGGAGAGGATTTCATGAACGTTTGATGAGTCATAAAACCGCTGAAGTCACTAAGGTCTTATTTCTCCCTTTCATTAACGCACCTCCAAGCAATTATGATACTGTCTATACCGCATTGCTTATGGCTGTCAAAAAATCTGAAGAAATCGGTCTGAAAATAACGATTGTCACATTTGACCAGCCATTATACATAAAAGCTAGAGATATTGTTGCTTGTGCAGGAGACAACTCGGGCTTGCGTAACGTTGTGGTGAGACTTGGAGGCTTCCACATTCTCATGTCTTTCTTGGGCACAATAGGATTTATCATGGCAGGGAGCGGCCTAAAAGATCTTCTTGCTTTAATATACGCACCGAATTCCGTTGACAAAATGCTTCAAGGTCATGCCTATGCTAGAGCTGTCAGAGGCCACTTACTCGTTCAGCTAGCTCTTGCAAAAATTGTATTGAAATCCGTACCTTTAACGCCCGTCGAACAAATAACTGTAGCTGCGAGATTGATAGATTTTGAAAATCACCTCCTTACTGCAAGAGATATCGACGTGGACCCAATTTTAACAGAACTTTCATTAAAGCTGGAGCAACAATTCTTGGAAATTGAGAACTATGGGCCGACTGCTAAATTGTGGATGCAATATTTCCACATGATCACTATAATTAAACTATTTATACAGGCAGAGAGAAAAGGAAACTGGAAGAACCATTTGCTTGCGGTAAGGCGTATGGTTCCATTTTTTCACGCAAGTGGCCATTTTCATTACGCAAAATCCTGTCAAATTTATTTGCAAGACATGGTACAATTGCAATCAAAACTAGATGCAGTCGAATACGAAATGTTTTGTAAACGTGGCTACTTCACAATGAAGCGTACTAAGAAATTCTGGACGGGTACATGGTCAGATTAGACAATTGAACAAACACTCAACAGAGAATTTAAAATCAAAGGAGGTCCGGTCATGAGAGGTATAACGGACGAAACCCTCACGTCCTTCGTTATTACAATGCCAATTCTTCACGATATCTGTGCAAGTTTCGAGGAGTATTGTAAAGTCCAATTTACGTCTGGAGAGCAGCATGTAGAGGCCCGAGAAACAAGAATGCAACGAGATGATGAAGACGTGAAAAAACTTGGTGAATGGCTAGAAACTCACAACCCTTTTGAAATATCAAACGAAATTATGTCTGCAGCGGAGTCATCGGGGATCAAGAAATTATAAATTGCTTTCTTGCGCGAGAGAATGGAGAGTCTAGTATGGACTCTATAATCGACAAGAGTTTCAAGGATGTACATATGAAACGCAGTAATA
>NW_020220268.1:202-1127 GCF_003070985.1 Temnothorax curvispinosus | reverse complement strand
TTACATTATTTATCGAATTATTTACTTCTAATGGCAAATTTAATGTAGGTATTGCATTATCTTTAAGACGTCGTTTAATTTCATAAGATATTACTGAATCATCAAAAAAATGGTCAAAGCAAATTTTTAGTTTTGATAATACTTCCTTTGGTGCATCTGTAACACAATAAATTAAAAAACACTAAAACACAATATTTAAATACTTTTCTATATTATTGTATTTAATAATTACAGTACTTATTTTATTATTTAAAAAATTAACTTTATAATTAATTTTACAAAAATTTAAAATTTGCAAGGCCGAAAATAAAGCAATTTGAAAAAATGAATATAAAATTACAAATAAATATTATTTTAATACTATAAGATCCGCTATGACCGTTGCTGGCCTTTTCTCGATTTTGTTTGTATTATATTTTATAGCCTTATGTAGGGGAGACCGGGGCTAAGCCGACACTATTTTTTCAAAGGCAATTTTTAATATTTAATTAACATTTTTAAGCAAATTCAATGATATATATTTAAAGAGTGTTTCTTCAGGTACAAAATTGATTCAGGAAGTTTTGCTGTACGTCGCTTTGTTTTGCCAGGAAAGGAAAAGTGACGCGAAGACAAATTTTTGAATTGAAAAATGACGGGGCGAACTCGACACCCCGCTGGGGCAAACTCAACACTTTGTTTGATCGACACAATTTGATCTGGAACTTATTTTTTTATTGTTTAAAAATAAAAATACATTGTTTATTAAATGAAAAGACATTGTGTATTAGAAACAAAAAGTCGGAATAAAGTAAACAATTATTTAAAATAATGAGAAAAAAAAAAGATTAAACTTTTAATTATCTTTTTCTGAACTGTCTGAAAAACAATTTATACCTGTAAACTCGCGATCAGATGTGCGCACACATTCGTCATGAGCCATACG
>NW_020220268.1:0-102 GCF_003070985.1 Temnothorax curvispinosus | reverse complement strand
TGAGAAAAAAAAAGATTAAACTTTTAATTATCTTTTTCTGAACTGTCTGAAAAATAATTTATACACGTTTAAACACACAATTTAAACTCGCGATCAGATGTG